>NW_015548244.1:613908-669990 GCF_001515605.1 Sinocyclocheilus anshuiensis | reverse complement strand
GCATAAACACATTTCATTACACCAAATACACAAAATAATGTTCTTTTTAGCAACAACATATGACCCCTTTAACATATAATGTTAAAATGCGTTTAATATCTGTTACCTTCTAATTTAAATACGTTGGTCAACAATTTACGCAATTGTATTTGTATTTGAAAGAATTAAAAGAGCAGTTCATGTCTATCCTTGTTTGTTAACTAAGGCTGATATGAGGTTTCAAAAACTAATTAGTAATAAGTAATGCAATACCTTTTAGAGAAAGTAATTACAGTAATCTAATTAAACTGCTGAAGATGTAATAATTAATGACTTTTTTTTAGAGTAACTTATACCCAACACTACCATAAACATAACTGACCATTTTTTTTTATTGTAACGTTTACAGTATGTGGGACAAATTTTACCTTTCCATTGTTTTTGTGATTTTAGGTACATGTATTGCACTTTTATTGTGTTGTAGCATGGTACACTTTGAACAATTGTTTTTTGAAGTTGTAAATATAACAAAGATTATATTTTACACTATAATATATTGTATTATAAAATACAATAAATGTTTATATTTTACAAAAAAAAAAGATATTCCATGCTTTATACATCAAAATTTCACATTTAATTCAATGTTAGGCTGCTTCACATTTCTTTGCAATTATTTGTGAAATTTACTAGCAATTTCTGAGTGAAAATTGTTTCACCACCATTTTTTTAGTTCATTTATCATTTACATTGTAGCGTACAGTGTAAATGATAAATGAAGTAAACAAAAATACTGGTGAAAAAATTCATTCAGAAATTGCTAGTAAATTTCGCAAAGACGTGAATACCATGGTATTTGTATTTTTTAAGTGTGTGTAATCATTTAGTGTGGCATATATCAAACTATTACCATCTGATAGTACAGCTATTAATTTATTTTACATATTTTTGTCACATATTTTGTAAACTTCGCTTACAAAACGACATGATATTATTGCGATTTTGTGTCATTTTGTATAATTTCATACAGTTTTTCATGATTCAGTCTTAAAAATATTGTAGCATCGGTCGTGTTATTGGTTGAGGGATTGTGAATGAATGAGGTGTAACGCCATCATTTATCACTGCATGAGCTGAGTGATCTGTTTCTCTCGTCTCTTTATCCGCGACCTCTTTACAAACAATGACCCTGTGTCCATCCGACCCCCCTCCCAATCAAACGCAGTTTTGTTGTTTTTACTCACAGCTGGAGCATCTTTCTCTCTCTCTCTCGCTTTCTCTCGCTCTCCTTTTTCCTCTGTTTGACCTGAACAACACGTCTGTTCTTCCCACGACACACTGTGTGGATTGTTTGGGAGGACGCAGGCGAGAAAAAGAGAGCTTGAGGCTGCAGAGACAAAGAAACATCTGGCTGTGTTAATGCACTTCGTCTAAATGTGAGCGTAGCTGTGTGGCCGCACACATGTGACCATCCACAATGAATGTGTGTGTGTGTGTGTGTGTGTGTGTGTGAAGTTACAGCATGTCTTACTCCAGCTGTATATGGCTATTGTTGACTAAAGTCATTGAGACCATGTCATTCAATAAAGCTAATCTATAACCAAACGATGACAGACACTGTGGTTTGTAGCAATTTAGACCTTGCCCTGTGCTTTTTTACTGCTAAAATAAGTTGTTAGCAAAATAAGACCCCAACCCATTACCCTCTAAAACATTTTCAGATTATATTTCACAAAAAAAACTTTGAATTTCCTCTCTCTCTCTCTCTCTCAGCAGGTGTGTCTACATTCTGACTAATGTGTCTTATCAGCCATTCCAGTAAATTATGAAGTGTGTGTGTGTGTGTGTGTGTGTGTGTGTGTGTGTGTTTGTGTTACATACATACAGTAAATGTGCATGTTTTTATTTGTGTGTGTGTGATTACTGGTTGCAGATATTTCCATATGTACATGATTAAGAATTTTATGTTTAGTTGCATGTATCAAACAATGCAAATCTGAGAATGAATTTATGAACATTTTCAATTTAATCGAAAAAAACAACAACAAAAAAACAGTCACAGGATAATTTGTACGGATTAGCCTTTTAAATTAATTTTAAAACTAAAAGTTTTTGTCATGCCAATATTCAAAGTCTGTCTTCACAAACTTTGTTTTTCTAGTTAGAAATTACAGAAAAAACTATTTACTTTTAATTTCAGTTCATATTCATTTTATATCCTCACACTGAAATTTGATTTGCAATTCTGCATCCTGTTTGCTACCTCAATTAATCTTCATAATAATTGATTTATAATTTACTTTATACCATATGAGCCTGATTAACTGGCATATTCATATGCACATAAGGTATTAGATCACTTATATTGATTAAAAACATTCTCCAACCTGGAGCCATGCAGTGCCTTTTGAAATCATTTAAAAAATACAAATAAACAAAACTGTGGAAAATTGGAACATGACATTCATTTTTAGAATAATTTTTATTTTTTTTAATTTTCTATTTGGCAGTGTAACATTAATAAATCTAAAGAGTACAAAGGAGAAACTTTTACTGTTACTGAGCCAATTTAATCCCAACAAACGTATACACCAAAATCCAAAATGTTTGATGATTTTGATTTCAAAACTTTCTCAAATTTCTTACACTTTCATAGCTTTGATTCTTGTTATATTTAAATATTGTTATTCTGTATAATATAGAATGAATGTATTTTGTGTTAAACGTCTATTTAAATATTGTATTGCATTCTGGTCACTCCCGTTCACTAGGGGGCGCGAGAGTCCTTCGACCGGCCGAACCGGGCAGTGTTGCCAAGTCCGCGGTTTTCCCGCGGAATTGGGCTTGTTTTGTTATAGTTTGGAAAGAAGCCATGAGAGAATGGCAACGTCAGTGGGCCAGGGAAGCTAAAGGAAGACATTTGTATGCCATTCAAAATAAAGTTGGTACAGAGAGGAATAGGGGAGGGACTAGGAGAGAAGAAATAGTGAAGGAAGAATTAAGAAGAGATGGGTTGGTATGGACAGGTATTAAAGATATACTGCACAGTGGGTTGATTAGACAAAGCAGGACAAATATTTGTAATTTCTTAATTAGAACGGGTTTGATGAGGAAAATATGATTGTGGAAAACAAGCTGGAGGAAATAAACTGGAATAACATCGCAGGATAATAATCCAGAAGATGGCGGTAATGCAACGCTCTTGGATGCAAGCCGCCGTTAAACCTCAAAGAAGAAGAAGAAGAAGGCTAGTTTTGTTGTGAAAACCTGGCAACCCTGAGGGACCGAATCAAGATGGCGATTGGACAGGCAGGTAACCCGCGTCGTTGCCATAGATACTAAAGTTATAATCGAAAATAAACGTAGCTTTAATGATAATATACTGAAATCTTTAGGTTTCTCTATTATATATTCAACGCTTTGAAATATTTAACCGTTATTTATGTGGTTTAATAGCGTTATTTGCCTTTAAACGTTCCTGTGCTGTATGGAAAAGCGGAATGTTATTTTTTAATACGAAACTCTATGAAAGAGCAAGATATATTATGTTATTTCATTCACTTCAAGCCATTGCGCAACATATTTCATTCATATGTCCGCAGTGGGCCTATTTGGATTCTTTTAGGTTGTTTTATTTAGGATGTCAAGTGTTATTCTGTTTTTTTTTTCTTGTAGGTAAAAACACCAATGTTGTATCGTTTGAATATTCACTAAATAACATAATCCCTGAAAAATGAACGGATGAATGGACGAAAAAGATGATTAGGACAAAGCATTATTTAATTTACAAGTAACAGGATTGGATAGAATTGACGTTACATGACGTTACATGACATGTGGCCAAGTATGGTGACCCATACTCGGAATTAGTGCTCTGCATTTAAGTGCCATCCTTAGTGCACACACACAGCAGTGAACACACACAAACCGTGAGCTGTACATTCACTCCCCCCACCTGCAATCCCTGCCGGTACGAGACTCGAACCCACAACCTTTGGGTTATGAGTCCAACTCGCTAACCATTAGGCCACGACTTCCCTCATCTATATCTATAGATAGATTTGTTAATTTGATTTTGCTGCTGGCAAAGTTTCACATTCACAGATCCAAATTTTCATCTTCCAGACCTCTCTTTATTGTTTTTTATAAAAGAATTTGAGCAATAACTCTCACAAACAAACAAAAAAACTTTAAAAACATGATCTGTTTGTAATTCTTTTCCTGTCTTTAATGGCATGTAATTCTCAAAATTATTTCCAGGTTGTAGTTTATTTAACACCCCCTTTCCTTTTATTTATGTCCATTTTTTCTTTTGTTGTCTTTGTTCATCATTATTTCTTAATGTAGGTATTTTGTTTAGTTGTCTTCATCATTATACTACCACGATCAAGGTCCAGAAATGTAGCAAGGAGATCGCAGCTGACACAAAACAGCATACGCAATTTACGTTCAGTGGATACTTTTCTTTTGCGCACAAAAAGTATTCTCGTAGCTTTGTAAAATTACGGTTGAACCCCTGATGTCACATGGATTATTTTACCGATCTCCTTGCTACGTTTCTGGACATTGATCGTGGTAGTACCATTGCTGTCTATGGAGGGTCAGAGAGCTCTCAGATTCCATCAAAAATATCTTAATTTGTGTTCCGAAGATGAACAAAGGTCTTACGGGTTTGGAACAACATGAGGGTGAGTAATTAATGACAGAATTTTCATTTTTGGGTGAACTATCCCTTTAATGTAGGTATATTGTTTTTGAGCATTATTAAAAAATATCTATCTATCTATCTATGGCCCATGAAAATTCTAACTTAAAAGCCTTTTCAAAACTTGAAAGTTTTTGTCAAGTCGGTATTCAAAGCCTGTTTTGGCTAATTTAGTTTTACTAGTTATATATAATTATTTATATATTACAGTTATATATTACAGAATTTCTTTTAATTTCAATTAATATTCATTCTTCCCTACATTCAAATTTAAATTGCATTTCTGCATCCTGTTTGTTAACTCAGATCTTAAAATCCATAATAAATAATTAAATTTACCATAATTATCCTAACATTTAATTACCATATTCATATATTCATAAGGTATTTATAAGATATTCCAAAGAATGCTTTTGCATGTTTTAAGCCTTAATTGACAGCAGCTCTCATCTGTGCTGCTCCAAATCCTGCTGTATCTCTCAGCAGCTTACAGTGTGTTTTACTTCCTGTCCACCCTCTCCACGATCATCTACAAAAGTAAGTCCTTCCTCTTAAGTCCTTAAAAACTGTTTTTGTAGTGTTTTTTGGGGTCATTAGAGGTATTTGGTTAGTCAGTCATCACTAGTACAATTGCTCATGCATGCATATGGTTAAGGATTTGAACTTTCAAATTTTTTATGCTATCTTTGTGACAGCTTATGTGTTGAGTTATCCTGACGGCCGACTCGCTTTAGACATGTGTCTACTGTTTCTTATGGCCAGTCTTGAGGTCCTGAGGGTGTACTAGGGTAAGTTTGGCAAGATCCTGTTTTTGTTTAGGCAATCCATGAGCAAAAAAACTTCCATTGGCCTCTCTTCCTCAGGGGTCAGGGGGAACCTACAGGAGAGCGAGAGCTACACAGCTTCAAATCTGATTGCAACAGGTGCCACAGTGCTGCTGGCGCTCTATTTCGTTATTTGGCAGTCATACGTGCTGCGAGCTGACGTCATTATCGGCTCCATCCTGATCTGCTTGTATGGTCTAACAGGAATTGTGGGGCTCGGGACGCTGGTGTGCTTCACCAGGTCAGAGTTCATATGCTTGTACACTCTATATTGGCACTGATGGTTCCATGAAGAACCTTTAACCTCCATGGAACCTTTCCATTCCACAAGAGGTTCACAAATGGTTCTTTTAAGAACTGTTCGCTGAAAGATTCTTTAAGGAAACAAAAAAGCTGCCTTGCTTTGTAAGGCTGCATCAAAAGTGAAATGCTTTACGCAGCAATTCCGAGCATCATCCAAACAGCATTTTTCCTGCAAAAACTCACGGGACAGTTGTTTTGCAATTGATTTCACTTGAGTTTGTTAGTAAATGTTGGTGAACTAACAACAGATAATAAGCATAAAAATATGTAACACATTTATTGAAATCCAATTTTGCTTGAGCACGTCACACTTTCTCACAAAATATGATGTGCAGTTTCAAAACTTTTGACATTCAATCGCTTTTTTTAATTTTAATAAGCTTTAAAGCTAATACACATACAGTAGTCAACATTTGAAGTGGATCAAAAAAGTTCATCAAAGTTGTTCTAAGACAAGAACGCATTTTGGTTCTAGGACAACTTTGATGAAAGATTTTGATCCACTTCAAATGTTGACTACTGTAAATAATTTGAAAAACTTCATATTTTGTGATTTTTTTTGTTGTAGTTTTATTCATATTTTTTAACTCCGCTTCATCAAATTAGGTAATATTGCACCTTTTTTGCAAATCAGAAGACATTTTTTTCAAGATGCAGGGCTGTGTTATAGCTATTATGTTAAATTATTTCCATTTCTAATACATGTTTATATTTCTATAACTTATTTATAATGATCGCATCAATCAACACTCCATCTCCCATAATGGCAAAGTAAAAACCAGATTTGTGATAACTTTGCAATTTTATACAAAATAACAGAACTGAAATAATCACATGACATAAGTATTCAAACCCTTTGCTATAACATTTGAAATTTAGCTCAGGTGCATCCTATTTCTCTGGACCATGTCAGAAATGTTTCTACACTTTGACTGGTGTAAATCTGTGGCAAATTCAAGTCAACAGGAGAAACTACTGAAATATTTTTGTAAGATTTTTCCACCAGAAACCCTCCACTGGAACTGAAGTAATTCAGTTGAGCTTGATTAAAGCACACTAGCTTGGAGATGCCACATTGTGTTCACGCTGCTCAGATAACACTAACTGACTGGTGGGTCAACAAAAGTTGTGCGTCCTGGAATCATTTCCTTTCATTGAAATGCACATTAATATTGCAGCACAGACATGGAGAGCATAATTATTCTACCTTGTAAGATACCCCGTTCTCACCAAATTCTGAGATATACGCATATCTTTCTCATATTACTGCATTGTAACTAAGTAAAATTTTGACTATTAAATGCATTTTGTACTTACATTAAAAAGCATTAATAAAATACTTGTCTAATTCAATAGTGTCTGTTTTACACAATATTTAATGTGAAATATTTTAATATTTGTACTTGTAGAGCATCATGTGTTTATCTTAGCAACATGCTAACGGCAAAGTCTATGTTCATGGCTTGGCTATCAGCACAATGCAGCTGCCGTAACCCAGACTGTAACGTCACTGTCAGAACAAAAGATTCGTAAAATGAGCGTGGGGACAAAGCAAGAGATGCAGTTAATCTGTCGGCCCATGCCGAGCCGCAGTTACAGTGATCGGCTTCCTGAATGAACCACACTTTAATAATGCAAGCTTTAGACTGGCCTTCAGAAACTAAGTCGATTTTCATTCATGGGAAAAACACGGGAAACAAAAGAGACGGACAATTAGTAACATTAGGCTCTTAAAAGTCAGATGGTGTATTCTCACATCTGTACCCTGTAGTTTCTGAAGAAATCCCAACTGTGTCTCAAACTGCTTAAATTTGCCAAGACACCAAAGTATACGCAGAAGTCAATCTAGTTTTATTTTAGGAGAAACATCTGAGACACATTTGGTACTGAAGTGAAACATAACCATGAAGTCTCATAATCATTATGTCTTGTGCTTACTTTAGCCTGGTTTCTCATGGCAACACTATTTAGTTTTATTGCTATGCAATCAACTACTGTTTGCTTATCTATAAATCAAAGTTTGATTACAATTCGTAATCTGCCATATATAATAGTATTTTCATAAATAATACTTGACAACTGTTGTTTGTAAACATTTCGCTAATGCAGAATTATCAACTTTTTCTAGATCACTTACCTGTATAAGACTGGGATCTGCAGGTCATGTGTACATCATTTAAAAATGTTGTCAATATATATATATATTGACAAAAGTGCACTTTGAAGTGCACTTTTAATGTGTATGATCCCTGTTTCTTTAATAACAAATACTTTTAAGTGAACACTTTTGAAACTCATTTTTAATCATTTGTTCAAATTAAGAATGCATTACATTTGTGTTCTGTTGCAGGAATCTCTGAGGCAAGGAGCTCTGGGACCGAGCTAACATTGCAAGGAGTTTGGAGACCATGGTGCCCATTACAGGACCCTCTTTGGCAGCTGTAACATAAACTTCTGTTACGTGGAGGGGGCACTAACTGGCACTTCTGGGACCAGGAGGCCATGACAGATGAAGGGAGCTTGATGGGAGCTTTTGAACTGAGATGCTTTGGTTTCTGGCTGTGGCTGAACCTTATCACAGGAACTTCTGAAGAAGTAATGACGGGAATATCTGGAACCAGGTGGCCATGACAGATACCTCTGGGCCTATATGGGGATCACTGGGAGCTTGGAGCCCAGGGTGGCTGTGCACTAAGACGGCTTTTGGAGCTGGCTCTGGCCTTTACAGGAACCTCTGAGGAGGCAACGACACCGTTGGGGTGCCTATGACAGGTGTGGAGCAGCCATAGCAGGAACCTCTTTAGTAGCTGTGGCTTGCATGGTGGCAGAGAATGCAAGTGAGCCCACTGCCACATGATTTGCCGCACTGTTTCTTCATTGAGGCTTCTACCGTTACGCCTCATGAACTCACAGGGAGAGGGACATTCGAGGACCATGACGAAGTGGTAAGGGTGGTTCTGCCAGTCCAGCAACCTGATGATTTCTGGCACGCTGGGACCTTTATTCGCCAGGATGGTGAGGGCGATTTCTTTTGGAAGGGGGACTGCATGATCAGGCTAGAAGACATATCGTTTTTACGAAGGTTAGATGAAGGTGGTTTCCCAAATAGGGATTTGTTTTGGGAAATGTTTTATATTGTTTATATAGTGCAATGTACTTACAAAGAATATACATTCTGTGTGCTGTGTCTTCGTGACATATTTCAAAGCCACCTGATGAACAAAAATAGAACTTAAGAAACACTAAGAGGGCTTAGAGTAAAGGATGAGACAGGACAAACATTTGATGGCTTGATAATGCATTGTTTATATGAACTTACTTTAAGATCATCCTCCAGACGTCTCCCTTCATACACCACGCCAAATCCACCTTTCCCCAGCTGATCACCAATGGTGTAGTGGCCGAAGATGTAGTCTATTAAAAGAAAAAATAACATTAAAATATTACGAAGAGTGTCTTGCGATGTGTCAGGCAGTAATTATAATTTTTTCATGTAATTATACATTTTAATGACTGAATATTTATAGTTTCAACATAGATTAGTACATGTAGACCTATAACAGTAATGTTTTTAACATGTCATTGAGTAAAGATCTAATCAGGGCCTCAACATGAATTTTGGTATAGTATGTGCTGATGTGTATTTCTGATATTGTGTTTGATGGTGTTGATGGTATTAGTTTTTTCATGAGTAGAGCTATATTAAAATAAAACTTATTTTCATATTATGGTTGTGTCATGTACCATCACTACTTCTTCCTGCCCATGCCACCTTCCTCTTCGCTGTTTGTTGGCAGCTCTGAAGAAAGAGCGTGGCCACCACTTCTTGCTGTTTTCTCCTTCACTCTCCCTGCCTTCTTCCTCTCCTCCTCCAGCACAAACAGAGGTCTCATCGCGGGGATGAGGTTGTTGAACCGCCGTGTTGGTGCTGGGTTTTGGGGGTGTACTAGGATGTTGATCGTACACCTCGCCAACCGTCATCGGACTCACTTTAGTCCCATCGCTGTGAAATCTCACTGACCAACAAACCCACAATCCTCGCTTTATAAAGCCCGCGAGTTCTATTCAAACGCGCTCAATGGCGTCATAAAGCTTTGAACGTCAAAATGTTCCGTTATTTTTTATATAGGCTGCTACAGTATCCACCTTTTTCTTGCGTAAAAATGGGCGCGGCCATTTGTAAATTCTATGGATCTAGCTTCCGGTCTCATCTGCGTCCAGCTATTTTTAGCTGTACAAAACAGTTCGTTTTGCTGCTTGTTATTGAAAATTGGTGTGCCTTACCATATTGTTTTAATGTATTATCTTAATTATGAACACACTGGTTTGTAGTATTCTTGTCGTTATTTACCTATAGCGGCCGGTTAATGATCCGGAAGTCTCGCCCATAGGCTTACTTCCGCGTTGAAGAAAAAGGTGGATAGACCCATAGACATATAAACACCTAGACGCCTCATTGGCCGCTTTGAGCCGTTGCTGCGATACGTCAACGCGTCCGCCATGTTTGCGAGGGCAAGACTGCCTTAAAAATAAATGGAGGTAAACGGAGGAGCTGCGGTTTTTTCTGGATAAAAACACGATAACGTTGTCTTGTCAAAGTGCTCACTGTACATATTGTGCTCATAACACAATGTACTTTATGATATAAACTACAATATAAAAGTTAAAACTTAAGAATTAATTTAAACTTTGATTTCATATAAAGTCTCAGCTTTCACAGCTTACTAGATATATCGCTAGCTATTAATAGTCTGACACTGGTGGCTAATTAAGCTGTTAACATAAAGCTAAAAATGACCAAAACACATACAAAAACAACTGTTCAGTCTTACCTGTGGAAGATAATACCCTGAGGTCTGTTTGTATTATTGTGTGACGGTTTGTAGATGCCCAAGCTGCCGACGAGTCAGGTATGTTTTCTTCTGTCCCGATATGACAGTTGCCCGCACCAATATGGCGGCGACGTTGACGTGCGGTCGAGCGGCCAATGAGGCGTCTAGGTATTTATTATGTCTATGGATAGACCAATTTGGAGTAGACGTCACAGTTACATCACTGGCAGCTGCGCGCGCATAGTGGTGGCAGAAAAACACTGGTAACAAGTGGAGGGAAACGGGTAAAATCCATGGAATAAGAGAAAAAATGTATTGTTGTGCCTTCGGATGTCAGAATCGAAATGCAAATAATTGTTATATAACACTCTCGTCAAAGACGCCATTTGAAGCTAACCGCAGACGTTTAAACGACAGACTATGGATGAAACCTGCAATGATTATCCTACTTTTAAAGCATAAATTTGATTTAAACAATAGGTCTATATACTATTCATATAGGGGACATATTGTATTAGCCCTACAGTTGAAATACATGCATGAAATACTATTTAAACCTATAACATTTTATATAACATTTAACTATTTTATTTCCAAATTCTGACTTTTTTTCTTGCAAATTCAAGTGTATATCTCATAGTTCGGACTTTATAACTTGATTAAACTCAACAATTGCAAGTTTGTCAATTCTGAGGAAAAAAAGCCAGAAGTGTGGGATTATAAACTAAAAAGAAAGAATGACGAGAGATTTTTCTTACCAGAATTGTGAGACTATAATCTCGGAATTGCAAGAAAAAACAGTCAGAATTTTGAAATATAAACTCAAAATTATTTTTTGTATTCTTTTATTCCATGGCTTGAATAGACTGCTACGTTAAAGCTGTCATTTTCTGCCACCAGATAGGCTCCGCCCACAAAAAAACCTCATCACTGTTTGCAAACACTGAAATTGAAAAGAAAGAAAAAAACACTACAAGAACAAAATCCGTCAGAATATAGTGATAAAGCAAATAATAATAATATGTATAATAAATTAATAAAATGCTGTATCCTATCCAAATGTTTTAACAACATTTTTTTTAAATATACAACATGTAAAACATATTTTAAACAAAAACATATTAAAATGTTTTTCTGCTTATGAAACCTCATATTATTAACTGGTTTAAAATGAAAATTGTGTGTGTGTGTTTGTGTTAATATATATAAGACTAATGACTTTTACTAAGAACTTTTTGTAGCCTCATTAAGCACGTTGTTAGTTTGTCCAGTAGAGGGCGTTTATTTAACATGTAATATGTTGAGAATCAGATTTGATTTAATCGTGTGCAGTCTGTGGTTTTACTGTGCGAGGCTTATTGGTGTGTATCTCTTCTCTAGCATATGAAATTATGCTTTTTACTGTGTGAAATCACTGATGTGCCCTACAGTCAACTCTGTTTGGGAACTGTACATTCAAATGTACAGTATACACTGCTCCGGGTGTGTGTTCACGGTGTGTGTGTGTGTGTACACTGCTGTGTGTGTGCACTAAGGATGGGTTAAATGCAGAGCACTAATTCCTAGTATGGGTCACCATACTTGGCCACATGTCACGTCACTTAAATCCACATGCAAATTGCTCTTTGCTATCCTAATGCCCAGTTTCACCAAACCTCAAACAAATTTGCCAGTCATTCTTTTGTGCAGTTTTATGAGTAATGTTTAACAGAACTTGCTTCTTTCAGCAGTCAATGTAAACCTGAGAAAGTGAGCATTTCATGTGCCATAGTTCTGTCCTCTGATGTTAATTATAAACCAAAACTCAAGGTTTCTAAAGTCAAACACTCCACTGGTCTGTGTGCATGTACTGCAGTTCACCAACCTGTGGACTTTTTAATGTGTGTGTGTGTGTGTGTGTGATTTTCTGTCTGATGTCATGTGTATTTTCATCTTAAAGGAATAGTTCACCCAAAAATGAAAATGTGCCCTCAGGCCTTCCTAGATGAGTTTGTTTCTTCATCAGAACAGATATGGAGAAATGTATTACATGCATTACATCACTTGCTCACCAATGGATCCTCTGCAATGAATGGGTCAGAATGAACGTCCAAACAGCTGCAGCGTTTTGCTTTACAAAATGTTAACTGATGGACTGGAGTGGTGTGGATTACTTGTGGATTACTGTAATGTTTTTATCAACTGTTTTGGACTCTCATTCTGACGGCACCCATTCACTGCAGAGCATCCACTGGTGAGCAAGAAATGTGATGCTTAATTTTTCCAAATCTACATATGGTGAGTAAATTTTCCAGCAAATGTTCATTTTTTGGGTGAAATATTCCTTAAGGAATTTTTCATAAAAATGTTAAATTTTATTATAATCCACTCACCTTCATGTCTCTTTCTTTCATGTAGAACAAAAAGGAGCAGAATGTGCAGACAGTGACCACAGCTGTCAAGTAGACCAGAGTTTATTGAATAACAACTTTGGTCTGTTTGTAAACAGATGACTTGGAATATAGAACATGAGATGCATAGACTATGTTTATGATGCTTTTATGATGCTATTTGTGTTATTTTTGGAGCTTGACAATCTCTGGTCCCCATCCACTTTCATTTTGTACAGAATAAAGAAAGCTATTCGAGTTTGGAACGATGTGAGGGTGAGTAAACGGTTACATTTTTATTCTTAAATAACCAGGTAAAAAACCCATCCATCCTGATTTTAGACTGATCAGGAAGAGTAAAGTGTGTTTGCAGGCCGGAGTCATGCTCCATATCTAGTGACATACAAACCTGACCAATGTTCCACCCTGTTGCTCTTCTTTCACTCTTTCGTTCTTTGAAGATGCTTCTCCTTGTTCGTACAGGGTTACAGAACTGGATCAGGAACAGGAATTTGCTTACGTCCCTAAACAAACGTCACAATACGGCATACATGTTCTGATATAAATGCAGAGGTTATATCGATTTAAGCCAGGCATGCCCCTTTAAACCCATTTTCTGCTTTGCCAGTATATGGTGCATAAAGGTTGGCAATAAAATGGTTGATAATGAAGGGAGGACTTTCAATAAACCAATAAACCAAATGTTATCTTGCTCCAGGTAGTCAATTTTTAAGGTAGAAATTTTTCTGGTATAGTGCACCAGGTGGAGGATACATGTTTTAGCTCTGGAGAAAAGCAACAAAAATCTGATTTATATTTGTTAGTGAAGATTTACATTTAAATGATTTGCATTCATATGCAGTAAATTACTTGTATGTTGAGGAAATGCATAAATGCATTGTGTGAAAGTGAAATTGATATAAAAATAGATACAGGTGCAGCACCTTTAAAGAATATTTGAATTATTCAATGTTTTTTTTAATGCAATATTAAGTATTATTTACATTTTACTTAATGTTACATAGGTCTGTGCATTTATTTATTTATTGTTTTACATTTTTAGTATATCTGTAAATAATGGATAGTCATTCGGTCTCAACGTAAAATTTAAATAAATTGCTTAAATGCATTGTGTGACATTGAAATGCAATTATTCAATGTTAGTTTAATTCAGTTTTGAGTATTATCAATAATACATTATATTCAATATTAAATATTTGTTATTCCGTGTTTAATATTTTCTACCTTTTTACTTAATGTTTACTTTTACTTAATAATATGCTGTTTTGTTTATGTATTTTGACTTTTATTTTGTACTCTAATAGCAGTAAATAATGCAATAAATATCCTCCAGTAGTTATCCAAAAAGCATATTTTTTTGGAGGAGAAGTGAGTGAATTTTATTTAAACATTCCTTTCATAATGTGTACAAAAGAATAAGAAGTTATTAAAAGTTATTCATGTCTTTTTTTTTTTTAAATCTACGGGGCGAAAATAAAAGTTATGCCTTCTTTCTTTGCGTGAACATTTGGGTGGTGTTATGCAAATCTTCCTACATCTTGATGTAGGTATGTGGGGGCGTGTTAAAACGAGGCGTTTTAGGTAGGCGTGGTTAACTCTTAACTTTGATAAAGAATATCTCTTTGGTTTTGAGACTTTAGTGTTTGCAACTTTACAGATCTTCTTTATGCACCAAGAGCTTGTAACACTCCAAAGAGAAAGGACAAATTGAAATCGCATCATATGACCCCTTTAAATATTCCATGACTAAAATGTTTTGTATATGTTCCAGAAACACTGCATTAAAAGGGCATGCGTTCATATGCAGGCTCCGCCCCCTCTCGCGCGGCAGGTAGCGTTACGAGCGCGAATCACCTGTCACTCTCGCTCGAGCGCACCTGTTGCATCGTTCTAGACTTTTTGTCATCACCTTTATTTTTTGGTTTGACATTTTTGTCTGTATCAGCAAAGTCGCCTTGGCTACCCAAAACCCTCCGTGTTTGGCGCAAAGTTCACCTCTGTGAGAAAACAGATTGAGATGGAGCCTTGAAGAAGAGTTTACCGCAAGACTTTCTGGAAACGGGAGGAATTATCGGCGAACTGAAGAACGGGACCGTAGACTCTCTCTGCTGAGGGTAAGAGCGCGTTTCTATACGCTATCAACCCAAGGTCACCACTGAGGACGACGCTACGCGTCAAAACTAGAACGCGTCCGTTATAAGGAGCGCTTGCTTGCGATGTTTTACTTCTGAAGCGTCACGTCCGCTCTTATTTGCGTTTCTGTGCAAATATGAACGGAACGCAATTAAGTGGAAATTTGCTTTGGTCAGTCACTCAAGTTCTTCAACGTATCTAGCCTATAAATAGAGGATGTACACTTTAAAATGATTTAGAAATTCTAAACAAACATTACTGGAGTGTTTTACAAGAACATGATATTTCAGTCTTTCTAGTTAAATATGTAATGTTTAATTCAACTTTATCTTTCTTTATAATTTATTATAGCAATTTCTTTGTTGATTTGTTTTTCACTTTTCACCTTTTTTCAGTGTACTGTATGACATTAACAAATGCCATTTCATTTTATTTAATGTCTAGGCGTGGTTTATTAAAACGTTCTATGATAGGCTATATAAATAGCAAGAACCGCCTTACCAGGTTTGTGGATTATTAAAGTGACGTTTTAAACTTTCAGTACTAATTCTTTAGGAAACATACACTCTAAAAAATGCTGGGTTGTTTCAACCCAACTTTGGGTCAAATATGGACTAACCCAACTTTTGGGTTAAAAATGTAATGTAAAAATTTAACCCAACGGTTGGGTTAGTCCATATTTGACCCAAAGTTGGGTTGAAACAACCCAGCATTGTTTAGAGTGTAATATCACTGGTTCTTGAGTCATCCCTGATAGCACACGTACATCACGGAGATGTCTATTTGACGTCTGCATTTACATCTGCAAGACGTATTTTTTTAGAGTGTTTGCTCATCTGCAATACGTCTACAGGACGTTTCCTATCAGATGTCAAATAGATGTTTAGAAGATGTCTTTAAGATGTTTATGATTTAGAATGAATGTAAAACTGACATCTTAAAGACGTCTAGCAGATGTTTGTACACAGCAGATGTTTTCCAGATGAAGCGATCTAATTTATTGAACAAGTATATAGCACGCAAACTTAAGTGAATATCTCTGAACAACTTAAAATAATAAAAAAAATAATGTTTCTTGAGAACTAATGTCCTGGAACTCAAAAATCAGTGATGTATTGCTTAACAAATCTGGTTTTGCAACTTATGTTTGACTACAGTTGACTGGCAATATTTGGAATGATAATCAGATATATGTGTGCCATTTATATTCCCAATAGTTGTTATCTTTTGAAAAGTAATATTTGCTTGGAAAACATTTGACATTCAGGATCCGTTCCAGGTGGATGTGACCGCATTTTCAAACAACAGCAATGACAGCTTGACCCGAGTGCTTGATCAATCCCAAATCTAAACCTTCTTCTGACATCAGACTGGCAAACAAGCACATAAACGTCCATCTTGATCACAATACAAGACAAACACAATCATTCACAGAAACCATCATCATCATTATGGATGGGGAATAAAAGCTTTTAGCTGACACAAGCTTTTTGCTCGTGTTTGATTCGCATTATAAAGCCAATTCACCCCTGCAGGGCAAAGGTCCCGCAGACATTATCTCCGTTTGCCCATCTGTTTGAGGAGACATTACTTCATTTACTGAAGTCAATATAGGTGAGCTTAATGGTCATGGAGGCTTGACTTTTTTGTTTATAGCTTTTAAAGCTCGCACAGATCAGGGGTTCGATTCAAACTAGGTTTTGTGGTTTTATTCAGGCCTGGGATCTGATTGGCTGAGGTCACCTGGAATGGTTAATTGATTGGTCACTGTAATTCCTCCCACATCGATGAATCAATCTACTGTCCTGATGATGCCTAAAAATGAGCACAATAGAGCAGGTGAAGTGGAGACAGTCATCAGAGGCTGATTGTTTTTGCTAGGTCACCTAAGTGAAAGCAAATTAAATTACATATGTTCTTTGTCAAAAGACGGCGGCAGCTCTTTTTGTGGCTGCTTGTTGCACGTTTGCTTGGAAACCGAGGTGGTCATTAACATATGATTTCTCAGGTTTAGATCTTACAGATATGTGTTTTTGTGCATGTGTGGTCTTGATCGGCCACTTCATGCATGTTTTAGTGACTGTCAGACAGTTGAACTGATTTGCTTTGAATTAATACAGTAATTTGCTCACAGGATGTTAATTGTAATTACAGGAAGAGGAATTGTAGTGAATTGTACACAGCCATACAACAGCAATTTTCTTACTACAAAAAAAAAACAATTGCATCATTAATTGACTAATTTTGCTAATGTATTTCCTTATATACATTTACAGTAAATACTATCAAAACAATGAAGTCATTTTAATTTTGCAATACAGCACCAAAAAATGACAACTACATTGTTTTCAAAAATATTTTTAATCCACTGATTATATGCCGATTTTTAAAGTAAATAAAGTATTCTGTTTTCAAATTTTGGTCCATAAAATCACTAAAGTGTTATTAAATTATACAAAAAAATTACAAAAATGATATACACACACACATTATTAGAGAACATTATTAAAGACCAGACTACTCTAAACAAATGTTCTATTAACATTACTGGAAGAATGTTTGTTCATAACTTTGAGAGAACATTGCCAGAACATTAGCCAAAGTTCTGAGAATGTTCCTTGTTAGTTGGGTTACTCTAAATGAAAACTACTCCTTTGTGTTTTTATTTCTCCTCAAACATTTTAGGAGAAACATCTGAGAGAAAAGCTTATGCTTAAGTAAAACTTTCTTTTAAGTCTCTTGAACTAAGAAAAAGCAACTTCGGACGAATGAAGTTTTCTTCTGCCAGGTTTTGCAGTGTGGGAACTGGACTCTGATGCAGTGATTGATTAGCGTTAGATCAGGTTGCTGGATTGACGCTGTTCAGATGCTTGTTTTGGCTCAAAACTTCATGATATGTTCAAATATGAAGCTGAAATCATGCTTGGCTGTGTTTTGCAGTTTTTAATAACCTGGACCATTATAAACTATTGTGGCACTACTTCATATGTAATGTATATATTAATGTGTTTTGAAGTTAAAACAGTAATTTACCGAACACAGAGCAGTACATCTGGAGAAATGCAGATCAACAAACGCAAACTCTGGCCATTAAACAAAACAGCCTGGACAAACAAAGCTAAAACTCAAATGAAAGGTGGAGTGGGTGGAACCAACAATGAGTGCTTAAGGTTAAAAACAAGTCCAGGAGTGGTGGAGGCATGTGACGCGGCCTTAAATAGCCACATTGTGAGAGGAAATTTTGAATCAGCCCCAAAATGCCAGTCCATTCAACCGCTCAGGTGTGTCAAATACCACAGGATGTGAGTCAATGAACCTGCAGTCTGTATAAACCTGGAATAAAGAGAGCAGCCATTTAAACTCGCCTTGATAAAACATGAGCTGTGGGAAATGCCTTTGAACAGATGACACAATATACTACCAGTGCATTACATCTAATAAAATAAACTAGCGTTACAGCAATCATTTTTATGCAAAGTAATGCTAACCTGGACAAGATTTATGTATGATGCTATAATTCATGTATAATATTACAAAGTAATATTATATTCTTTTGAACTTTTTATTCATCAAAGAATCCTGAAAAAAAAATGTACCATGATTTCCACAAAAATATTAAGCAGCACAACGGTTTTCAGTGTTGATAAGAAGAAATGTTTCTTGAGCAGCAAATCAGCATATTAGAATGATTTCTGAAGATCATGTGACATTGAAGACTGGAGTAATGATGCTGAAAATGCAGCTTTGCATCACAGGAATAAATTAAATTTTACAATATATTCAAATAGAAAACAGTTATTTCAAAATGTAATAATATTTCACAATATTACGTTTTTTTTTATTAAATAAATGGAGCTTTGGTGAAAAAAATCGTACTCCCAAAATATTCCCAACACTCTCAGAAAAAAAGGTACAAAAGCTGTCACTGGGGCGGTACCTTTTCAAAAGGTACACCTTTGTCCCTTTTAGGTACTAAAATGTACACTTTAGGTACTTATGTATCTTTAAGGTACCGATATGGACTCTTTAGGTACAAAGGAGTGCCTTTTGAAAAGGTACCGCCCCAGTGACAGCTTTTGTACCTTTTTTTCTGAGAGTGAAACATACAGAACCTTCACAGATTTGCACAATAAAAGAGCAAATCTTATCTGATAATATTGTGGAAGCTATCAGTTGGTAAGGCAGGACTAGTCAGAAAGGTGGTGTTTTTAGTGTGGGGTCAATCATTGCTGTTTTTCCTCACCGTCAGACACCCAGGTGACCAGCAGGTGTTTTTTATAGACCAATTTCAGTGTTTGCAAACAGTGATTACGTTTTTTTGTGGGCGGAGCCTATCTGGTGGCAGAAAATGACAGTTTTAACGTAGCAGTCTATTCAAGCCATGGAATAAAAGAATAAAAATGTAATTGAGTTTATATTTCAAAATTTTGACTTTTTTCTTGCAATTCCGAGATTATAGTCTCACAATTCTGATAAGAAAAATCAACTCGTCATTCTTTCTTTTTAGTTTATAATCCCACACTTCTGGCTTTTTTTCCTCAGAATTGACAAACTCGCAATTGTTGACTTGAATAAAGTTATAAAGGCCGAACTAGGAGATATAAACTTGCATTAGCAAGAAAAAAAGTCAGAATTGTGAGATAAAATAGGTAAGTGTTATATAAAATGTTATAGGTTTAAATAGTATTTCATGCATGTATTTCAACTGTAGGGCTAATACAATATGTCCCTTATATGAATATTATATAGACCTATTGTTTAAATCAAATTTATGCTTTAAAAGTAGGGTAATCATAGCAGGTTTCATCCATAGTCTGTCGTTTAAACGTCTGCGTTTAGCTTCAAATGGCATCTTGACGAGAGTGTTATATAAAATTTATTTGCATTCCGATTCTGACATCCAAAGGCACAACAATAAATTTTTTCTCTTATTCCATGGATTTTACACGTTTCCCTCCACTTGTTACCAGTGTTTTTCTGCCACCACTATGCACGCGCAGCTCCAAATTGGTCTATTCAAAGTGGGATTGTCTTTTGCTGTGAATAAGTGTTGTAGTTTGCCTGCGGTGACTAGTCATACTGCATGCAGAGTAGACCGTTTCCTTCTTCATATAACAGTGACAATCTTTCTAGAACAGTTATCTTTTTTTCTTAGCTATTTTAGATTTAGTATTTTTAATGTCAGTGGTTTAATGGATGAATCAATGTGAAAAGCAATTTCTTGTAGTGGTTTAGGACACTAATACTCTGAAGTAAATGGGTGTAGAAACAATTTTTACTCAGAAGTTGCTAGTAAATTTGACAAATAATTACAAATAAACAGCAAGTTATATAGTATTTTACATAAAACTAGAAAGTAGAAATACTGAAATTCTATTATCTTGTAAAACACACTCCAATAATCTTTATTGAAAACTTCAAAAGTCTTTTTTTGTTTTGTTTCTTAACAGAATCTTACCAGCAATTTCCTCATTTCTCCAGTTTTTAAAAGTTGTGTAAATGTTATGACAAAAAAATAATATAATAATGTTTATGGAATGTTATAACATTATTAATATTTGATATATGTTCTCAATGTTGAGAGGAAACATTCTTAAAATATAAAAAAATGGGTGTTTCAAACGTTGCGAGAACATTCATAATGTAACATTCTCATGACGTTTTCAAAATGATGAAATGGAATGTTTCTCTAATGTTTGAATAACCAAGAAGAAACCTACTTTAAATATAAAAATGGGGTGTTTTATATGTTGAGAGAACCTTCAAATGTAACATTCTCAAATGATAGAATAGATGTTCCTATAATAATCAAGAAGAAACGTCTTAATACAGAAAAATAGAAAAAAACCTGGATGTTTTGAATGTTTAAAAATATTTTCATATCTTAATGGGAATGTTAGCAAAACGTTCTCAGAACATATTTTTGTATTGAGTTCATACAGTTGACATTGAATAACAAGCTATTCTACTCGATGGATGTAGGTGTGAAACTCTTCCGTGTGGTATCAGCGCTTTGTGTTTGTATGATACTGATAAAACTTTACATAGTCAAATGCTTATGTGCAGAGCTTTCATATTGTTCTGAGAACAGCCTTTGTTTTTCACTTTGCTTAAGGTTCAGGATTTCACTGATGTACCAGCTTTCAGATCATAGCATAGAGACTCAGTGTCCCATAGTTCTTGTGTGGCTCTAAATGGCCTGTTATATATAGTTTTATATGTAAGTTCCTGATTGGTCAAAGCGGGCGGTTTATTGTCTGGCTAAAGTGGTCTGTTGTAGTGTTTTTGTCTAGCTCTTTCTCTTTGAGCTGAATGGACAGGTAATGGACAGATTGCTTTCAATCGTAAAGCATTTTTTTTCCGTGTGTCTTTTGTGTGGACGACAGTGAGAACATTTGATGAGGCCCTTATCTGCTTTTTACACACAGACATCTCTGAATATCGACCAAATGGCAGTGTTAGCATCAACTTCACAGCAAGTTTGACATTTCTGTGCAGTTCATTATGTAAAAACAAAGGTAATTTGCTTTAATTTGGTTTTGAGTAGGAACTAAAGCATTGAAAAGTGAAGCTAAAATGTGTAGAGCAAGTAGAGTTCAAGTAAATGTTTAATGTGAACACATAACAGATCTTATGATTTTTTTTTATTTTTTTGATGGAATGGACAGTTCATGTTACTTTTTAAGGGTTCAGGCTCATAGCATCAGTTCTGTTTTCTCCAAACAATCTCCGTGATACCGGATATCATCCAGATTAGGGCCAATGAATAAAACACCGTGATAAGAGATACAGCACAGATTACAAGCTCTGGATGCGCAACTATGTAATCGAGAAGCACTGCAATAAAACCAGAGCGTTGCAATCTGTCTCACAAACTCATTTACACACGCACGTTTGACTAGGTATCTAAATAAGGGCATACCATAGACTTTTATTGTTTTTATACTGTATAAAGCTATTTACTACACACTAACTCAAACCCTTGACTGCAAAGAAAGCTGAGTTATCTTTCAAATTAAAACTTCCACCTGCAAAGCATTTTTGAGTTTTCTCAACTTCAGTAATTGTGGCAACTAATTTTTTGGTTTGTTCACTCTAAACAACATTTTAAGTTAAATCAACTTTCCTCAGCATGTTTAAGCATTTGTTTAAACTTAAATAAATGATTAAAGAAACTTCTGTTTTAACTTATTTAAATAGCAAATATTCAATTTAGCAAACCAAATCAAAAAGGAACACTAATCACGGTAATGACTTTTTAGAAAATAAAACAATCAAAAACACTAAATAGGTGTTTTATAAATGCTTTAATTCAGACACATCCTTACAATTAAATGTAGCCACACATCCTTACAATTCTCCATGTTTTGACCAAACAAGCTAAATGAAGCCATTCAAGTGCATTCAAAGTTGTCTTTATTTACACGTTCTTGTAATTTCAACACTTCCTACATCAGATAGTTCATTCAAATTTTAAAATAGAGTTTGTCTGACAAAACAGAAGTTTCTTTTTTTTTTTTTTTACAGTGTTCCTTAAAAAGAGAATTTTGCATTTTAGACATTACTTTATTAATTGTTTTTCCAAATAACAAAGGGGGTTTTGTCAAATTTAGCTCAGGGGCAATTTTAAGCATGGACATTCAATCTGACCAAAAATATGCATATCTGTTTTTAAAAACAGTATGTATACCACAGTAAACATTACAAACGAGTAGTATGTTGCATTTGTCACATGACCTCATTACATGTTTAATTCAGCAAGTGTAAAATAAACAAGTAAATAAAGTCATTGTATAACACAGTATATATGATTTTTTGCAGTTATTTTTTGCATTTTAATCCAATTTTTACGACATCTTTTTGTCAGTTTAATTAATAGAGACCAAGGTGGTTATGTTGAAAATTGCAGTTGATTTTGCTTTTGGTTTATTCGTTGCACTGGAAATGGAAGGTTGAGCGCATTGCATTGTGGGATACATAACCGTAGACAGTGTGCTCTGGTTATATACTGCACATTTTGGCAAATGTAGAAGGTCTTCGAGGTGTGACATGCATTCAGAAAATGTGCATGTTTTACACAGCATCCTTACTGCATACTGCAGAAATAGTAGTATGGTATGACTTGAATGATTGTTGAGATTCTGAAACCAGTGAATGTGGATTTGAGGAGGAAACCTTACTGAAATGAGTCATGATATTTTCATTCAGTGATTCCAGGTAATGGGAAAGACAGCCCTTGGCATCAGTCAGACTGTCTCCTGTACCTCTGACACACCTTCCTCAAGGGGTTTAAAAGCAGTTGCACATCACAAACACAAGTTCAAAGTCCTTTTATGTTGATCCTCATCTCATTCTGGAAGTGACTTTAATATTTTATGGTTATACTACTATGACGGCCTTACTGTTATGATTGAGTGTACGTGTCTTTCGTATCATGTCCATGTTTAGTCTATAGTCCACATCCACTCAGCTGATGATGTTCATGTTGTTTGTCATTTATTGAGGTCATTGTGTTAATTATACAATGACTTTTCAGGGCCTCTGACCTTTTGTTTAGGGTGGATTAAAGCCTAATTATATATATTAGAAATATATAGGCATCCCTCATATCAGTATTTCACATTATTGAACATCAGCTAGAATGCCACTAACATGCAAATCAAGTTAAAAAATATTTTTTTACGCGCATATTATTTTATTAGCGAGTCCAGTTATAAACACACACACACACACACGCAGAGGTTCTCCGGTGATCCAGAAACACACATGCCCTCTCATCAGTTAATTGCCGAGCCAGGGAGTTTATTTGTGTAAAGCCTCAGAGTGTGTAATTAAGCGTCTGAAAAATGTCCGCGTCCTGAGGAAAGGCAGGTCTTGTTTCAGGCTGGGCTGCCAGCCTGCTGTTGTCTGCCCCAGCATCTTTACGGGACAGCGGACAGCAGAGCATGTACAACCAAAACAACACTGCGGTTCATCACACCCCGGTACCATGGTAAAACAGGCTTAGTGAGGCATCTGATACACTTCATAAACTCAGATAGTGATATACAACACACGAAAACTGTCTGTGTAACAGGAAATGTTCCAAAACCTTGGGCTAACTTTGTGTAAATGTTGCGTATATGTTTTAAATTGTTCCTAAAATGTTAATGGAATGTCTAACTTACTTGTTATTAGTTTAATGCAAGTTCTCACAATGAAATGAGAAAACATTCTTGGTACAACATTGTTTTAACTGTTAAAGTTTCCAACTTTCCAACCAACTTTGGGTCAAATATGGACTAATCCAACTTTTGGGTTAAAAATTTAATGTAAAAATTGAACCCAATGGTTGGGTTAGTCCATATTTGACCCAAAGTTGGATTGAAACAACCCAGCATTTTTTTAGAGTGTAGTTTTGGTTGTTCCAACTCTTAATTCTGAGGCTTTAAAGCTGTTGTAAAATGTGGATAAACATTATGCTAACGCTGAAATAGCGTTCTTCTCAAATTACGAGAAGTTTAATGTTACTTTAATAGACATTGAGTGATTAGAAAATGCTTTTTTTTAAAGCTTAAATTGGACTGTTTGAAAAAAATACATGCATATTGATTATTCAAGAGCGGAGCAAATTGCAGACAGGATGCAGAGTCAGTTCATGCTCTGTTTGTTGCTTTTACAGTTCTTCAAAGGAGTCATATGCCTCAAGAGTCACACAGAGATGAATTATTCACAGCGGTCAGGACAGAGCAAGAAAGAAACAATGGAAAGGCCTTTGAAAGAGAGAAGGGTGGAGGCGTGGAAAACAAAAATAGCACAGTGTTTAGTGAGAGATTAAGACAAAGTAAACTGACAGTGTGTGAAAAATTAAAGAGGCAGTTAAAGAGTCATTAGTGCACAAAAATGATGTTTGGTTTTACTGTAATTGCTGTGCTGTTTCATTTCCTGTGGTGGAGTTTGGTGTTAATGACGTATTCTGCCTGTCTCTCTTTGTTGCAGGTGGATGTAGTAGAACATGAATGCTTTAGGGACCCCAACAAAAGCAAGCAAGTAAGTCTCAAACTTGAATCATACTCGTATACACGGTTGAACTTGGTCGCTTCTAACCATGCAAGCTCAACTTCATGTTTTTGAATTTCATGTGTGAAAGCTCAATTTATAATGCAATGTGAGTACACCATTTTTAATAGCATCTCACTGAGCAAGTTAATTAAAGGAATAGTTCACCCAAAAATGAAAATGGCTGAAAATGTTCACCCTCAGGCCATCCAAGATGTAGATGAGTTTGTTTCTTCATCAGAACTGATTTGGAGAAATGTTGCATTACATCACTTGCTCACCAGTGGATGCTCTGCAGTGAATGGGTGCCGTCAGAATGAGAGCCAAACATGTGATAAAAACATCACTATGATCCACAAGTAATCCACACCACTCCAGTCCATCAGTTAACATCTTCTCAAATGAAAAGTTGCGTGTTTTTGCTTCAAACCGTCGCTTCCAGCTCTATCCATAATATTGCTTTCTCCAGTGAAAAAGTTGTCTCGTCTGAATCAGGAGAGAAATATGCACAAATCAAACACCGTTTACAGGCAAAAACAGACCAAAACAGATCTAAACAAATATGCTTGTGGATTTTAATGTGAGATAACAACAGTAGATGGACTCGTTCATTGGAGGAAGCATTATTATGGATTTTGGACTCATATTTTGGCCAGAAGTGATGGTTTTGTAGTGAAAACACTGTAATAACAAACTTACAAACATGCTTTTCAACTTTTCACTTCACAACACATTAACTGATGGACTGGAGTGGTGTGGATTATTGTGATGTTTTTATCAGCTGTTTGGACTCTCATTCTGACGGCACCCATTCACTGCAGAGGATCCAATGGTGAGCAAGTGATGCAATGTTAATTTTCGATAAAAAAAAACTATCTTGAATGGCTTGAGGGTGAGTACAATAAATTTTAAACAGTAATTTTTTTTCATTTTTGGGAAATATTTCAAACTGTAATTACCTTCGTAGTGCGGTGTATTACGAAACATAAGAGAACAGCGTGGTTACACTAAATGCTCAATGCATTTGTGCACTTTCAAATAGCATGCTTCTGGCATTATATGCATGTAAAAAGAATGTAGCTTTTACTAATGTTTTTTAGGACCTACACACACCTAACCAAACATCCCGTAGTTAGTGATTTTTTGTGAGATTGTGTGTATTACAGTTAACAGAGCAGCACTGTTCGGGAATGTTTGCCTTTCTTGCCCTGTTGGAATCTCTCTCTCTCTCTCTCTCATACCCCCTTCCCTCACTCTCATATGCTCTCACAACCTGTAGATCTTTCTACTCAGTCTGTGTCCAGTGTTCACATTAGACCAGGACACTGAGTGTGTACCGTTTAGAGTATTTTAATCAAAACTAAAGACTGTAAAGTAATGAAGAGCAGACATCGTCCTCCACCCTCCTCATCCTCCTTTGCTCTTCTTTGCAGTGGGGTGGCCAGATCGGACAGCAAGATCAGTGCCAAAACCCTGTTCGGTAAGTAAACATCACATTTATTTGTAAATTAAAGGTGCTGTGAGCAATCTATCTTGTACACTATTAAGTCGTTATGGTAAAATTTGCTAAAAATGCTAGAAACTATCTGCTAAAGCAAATATAATAAGCCTTATTTATTAAACAAACACTAATTTTTAATATAAAATAAAAAATAAAAAAATAAAATATTTTACTTCAAATACAAATTTTTATTTTTATTTTACTTTAAGTAGAATAAAATAAATGATTTTTTACTTTAAATATATGAAATAAAATAGCTAACAGCACCTTTAACATGTTATGTACACTTTATTAAGATGTTAGGTTGAGAAGCTGTGTGCTAAAACGAATATAAGGAACATTATTTATGGAAAAAACAACAAATACTCATTTTTAAATAAAAATAAAATGAAATATTCTACTTTGAATAATTAAAATAGATTTAATTTTACTTTACATATATAAAATTAAATAGCTCTTTTAACATCCACCTTTAACATGTTTTTATATACGTTAAAACATGATCTGCTAAAGCAAATATAATGGGCCTTATTTATGAAACAAATAAAATACTTGTTTTTAAATTCAGTCTTTTGCTAATTTTTCCACTGAAATAAGTGTAACATTTCACACAAGAACAGTTTTATGAATGATTTAAATTCATTCAGCTTGTATTTCATGAATAAGGCTCGATGTTTACCTGTGATGTAGTTGTGTATATGATGTAGTTTACTGTGTGTATTTTTCTATGGCTCTTCCCTCTATGATGTCACATCCTGTTTCCTGTGTCCTTTGAACTGACAGTCAGCATGTCACTGTACGATATGTAAACGCACTGGTCGCACAGTAGGACATTTGCATGAGCATCACACACACTCACAGACCTCGCTGCGATTCAGCTAAACCATAACAATCAGACATTTCCCTAATTCATTCAGCTTGTATTTCATGAATAAGGCTCGATGTTTACCTGTGATGTAGTTGTGTATATGATGTAGTTTACTGTGTGTATTTTTCTATGGCTCTTCCCTCTATGATGTCACATCCTGTTTCCTGTGTCCTTTGAACTGACAGTCAGCATGTCACTGTACGATATGTAAACGCACTGGTCGCACAGTAGGACATTTGCATGAGCATCAAACACACTCACAGACCTCGCTGCGATTCAGCTAAACCATAACAATCACACATTTCCCTATCAAATGAGTGTGCCGGGATATTTCAGATTGACCTCACACTATTGAGGTCATGAGTGACAGAGAAATCACTTATAACCATTTACTTTATGTAAGGGTTCTATGGATGTTAAAGGTTCTTCATGGAACCATCGATGCAAAGAACCTTTATTTTTTAGTGTATGGAGCAGATATATATATACTTATATAGTCATAAACGGACTTTCTTACTGCGAATAGTGGAGACATGAGTGCTGAATTTGAAATAATGCCAACTTTAAATAAATGCATGGAGCACGATGTTTATCATACGCCTGTCGTCATGACGACTAGGTGTGTGTGTCTCCAGGGGTTTGCGTCTCATCCTAAATATACACACAGTCTGCCTCTGTGCCCAGCCGGGTGTGTCTGGAAAAAGGGGGCGTGTGCTCAACCCGGTCTGACTTGTACATAAAAGAGGCTTTTGAGCTTTAGAGAAAATGAGAATGAAAGAGAGGGCAACGTGCAGAAGACGATAGAGATCCTTCCTGCTCTGAATCACATTTCTCGTTTCCCAGGGCCTTTGGTTAATGGCTTATTGTAATGAGGTTGAGAGAGAAACCATGACAGTGTTTTGACAGTTGACTGATGGGCTTTGGAAGGTGTTCACCTACTGTACAGTAATACTAGCTGAAGCTAGAATCTCAAGACAAACATATCCAGTTCATATTTCACCCCAAACTCATGAGAAAATAATTAGAACTTATATTTTGCTTAAAGAAAACAAAGCCTATTTTTAAGATTTAGAGCATTATTTTCATGACGCAAGCAAATTTGCAACCAAATGTTCAAAATCTCATTACTGTAATGCAATTGGATGTTTTTATTTTTGAATAATTCTCATGATTGCCATTGGATTCTCAGTCAGATTCAAATACTTTTGTTACATGGAATTTGAGATTTTTTTCCCCATAGGGTAAAAAATGTATAAAAACATCAGAAAAAACAAACAAACAAATAAAAATATACAGATTAAATAATATATCATTATGTTTGCATTACAATATTGAGAGTAGAAATGTTTTGCATTGATTTTTAAAAAAAGAGTTGCATAAAAAGTCATAATGCTAAATATTTTAATATAATTTTTTTTAAATATACTTTTTTATTTTGAGATTTTACAAATTTAACCAAATTTTCATTATCATAATGCAAAAGCATTCTCATTACGGCCATGCAATTGGATGTTTTCTTTTTGAATAATTCTCATGATTATAGTAGGATTCTCAAGTTATACTTTTATTATATCAAGATGATTTGAGATTTTTTTCCCCATATGGGGTAATAAATTAATAAAATCATTAGAATTAATAAATAATATAGGGTAAATAATGCTAATTATTTACATAAATTATTATTATAAATAATATGTTTGCATTACAGTAATGAGAATAAAAATATTTTGCATTGATTAAAAAAAAAAAATGGCATAAAAGTCACAAAGCAATAATTTTAATAAACCTAATTTTCTTTATGCAAATGATCATTTCTTATGTCTTTAGAGATTGAAATGAAATATGACCAGGGCATGTTCTTTATAGGCTTTGTGCAATTCACCCGTGTGTTTATGTGTGTGTGCATTTATGCACCTGAGTCTTACATCACAGACACAACATGTTTTTATGTTTTTGTGTTCTGCACTCTGGCAATGACCCATGGGATGGTACACAGTCCTGCCAAGGGAACACAAATGCACACATGCAGAGTCAAACCTGATGCTCTTGCAAAGTTTCGCATTTCTGTTTGCTCATACGCACTAAGCCGTGCCTTTAAATCTGTTCACGTGGTTTCGTTTTATTGTGTCGTGTACTCGGTTTAAACCTCACTTCCCATCAGCCCTCTGCAAACCAATCCATGCAAAAAAAATAAATAAAAAATCAGCAGCATCATGTTCGCAAAGAGTCCATGCAAATGATCTGGAACACTTCAAACCCCATACACATCACACAATCACAGATAAATGAGTAAAAGACATGGTCTGATTGACTGGCTCAGGACAGCATTACAACTGCTGGACTCCTGTAAACAGTAATGTAATATGTTAAATCTAGTCTGCTTTCTATGGAAGCCTGTTTCTCTAATGGGATTTTAAAAAGGGGTCATGAACTGCCTTTTTATTATTTTGTACTGTTCTCTATGGTCCACTTATAATGTTATCAAGATTTTTACATAAAAAAACATCATAATTTAGAAGTAATAGGCTATTTTCTGTCCGGTTTTGACCCCTCATCAGAACGCTCTGTTTGAACTGGTGTGGTGATTGTAGACTTGGAAGTAAACGCCCACTGCTATGATTGGCTAACAGTTGTGTATGTTTGACAGCCTACATCCTTCATAGATGGACGCTGCTGTGATTTAGGTTAAAAACGCATAAATACTCAGTACAAATCAAATGATCTGTAATAGCAAAGCAATAGTAAACACGTAATAAAAAATGCGACATTACTGTCGCATTACTGTAGCATCGTCTTTTAGTTTCAATCTTTCTGAAAATCCTGTGCCGAATTGTTCCTTGTTTGTAAACGAATCCGTGGTAAAATAATATGAACAAAGGACCGAGTTCTTACTGATGCGGTCTGGATCTGAACAGCGTCTTTTCTTTGGAGTCATCTTTATCGTTTGGTTTCTGTGTAGACCTGCGTTTGCCTCTCTTGTTATTTACACTACATGTGTGAATTGGTGGGTGGAGCTAAACAGACAGTGATGTCGAAGCAGGCGTTGATGATCTTCTGTGGAGGCAGGGTTTAGCCACACTATTACATCATAAAGTGTCACATTCCACAAGCTGTCGTTTTGGCAGATCGGCTTCAACATAAGCTGTTTTTAGACCAACGAGAAAGTTTTGAGTTCTGAAACTTACAGGATGTTTTTATAGTACAATGAGCTCTTATATGTCAAAAGATCAAGGGAATTTTGATTTCTCAGTTCATGTCCCTTTAAAAAAATGAAAATGTAATTGTGACTTTCTCACAATTCTGACTTTTCTTGCAATTCTGAGCTTATAATCACACGATTGCACGATATAAACTTAGAATTGCAAGATGCAAACTCAGAATTGTGCGAAAAAGTCAGAATTTTGAGTTTATATCTCACGATTCTGACTTTTTTCTCAGAATTACAAGATAAAAAAAAAAAAAAAGTCGCAATCACCTATTTTATTTTTTATCCTGTGGCAGAAAAGGTCTTCCCTAGCCTTCTGCTTCTTATGTCATTTGCTTTCACCTTCTGTACATTTTTCCTTTCTTTTGGATTTTCTGATTGGTCAGGAACTGTGATGGTTAGAGGTCACTCACCCCATACGACAAAAATTTCCATACTTGCTAAATTATTTTCCATACCACCCAAAACACCCTAGCAACCGCACAATAATGCAACACCCATGTGGTTTAATATATAAACTGTTGACTCTGCATGTTAGAATGGTGCTTTGAAACTGTGAGCGCACAGGATGCTGTGTGTGTTTGTAGGTGTGGTTGTTGTGGCCCATGTGTAACAGATGGCGTTCCCTGAATTATTTCCAGATGGGACACTGTAGCCGTTTGGCATGACAGCATCACGACAGGTTGTACCTGCGGAGGGGATTGAGTTTTGTCTTGATGGCAACAGTTCATTTAGATGGTTGCTGTCTGTGACATGAGACCATATTTACAACCTATTTTACATCTGTGATGTATTTATGAAGGAAAAAGAATATGTAACTATTAAAAAATCTCAACCGGGACCATCAGGAATGGGTGAAAATTACAATAATTCTTACAATGAAAATGAAGGGGAAAAAAGACCCCTACATTTTGAACAGTATTGTAATATAAAACAAATGAGTGTTTCAAACTTATGTTAAAGAAAGTTCACATAAAAATATAAATTCTGTCATCTTTTATTGACCTTCATGTCATTCCAAATTTTTTTGCAGAATAAACGAAGATATTTTGAAATGTCTCTGTGTTTAATTTTGTCTATACAATAAAATGTAAGTTGTCTGGACACCAACATTCAACAAAACGTCGTCTTTTGTGTTCCACAGAAGAAAGAAAGTCAAACAGAGAAAGACAGCTGTGCATGTTGTGAAAGAGAGACAGGTGAGAGACATGCAGAGGTGAGAGATGCTGAGTGACAGAGAGGTGAGACAGATTGTGTTACTGGACCTTCAGCAGTCACGTTAGGACAGCGCTTGCCTGACGGTGTGTGTGTGTGTGTGTGTGTGTGAGTGCGCAAATATGCTTGTGTTTGAGGGTCAAAGGTTTCCGGCGGAGAGATTTTCTACCGAAGGCCATCTTTTATTCTTGTTTGAACTGAAGTTTACAATGCAGTGATATGTACTTATTGGTACGTATTTCGCGTCTCGCTAAAAAGTGCCCCCAGGTACATTTATGCCATGAGACCAGGTAGGAAGTTTATGTGCTGTAAAGTGCCATCAGGTTGCAAACAGAGGTTGGAAAGTATGAATATTGTGAGGAGAAGAAATGTGCTTCTGTCACACTTTGTCAAACCTAAAATCTACAGGAAACAACTTTACACTGGAAAAAATAGGTCTGTCTACAGTAAAACATCTAAACCTTCTTAATATTAAGATATATTTACTAAAATGACCTTTTTTTTCAGAAAACAAGACGTATTAAAATGAAGTGACTTTATGCTTAAAACAAGAACGAATATCTGCCAGAAAAATAAACTTTAGAGAAGAAATGTGCTCAGTATTTTTGTTTTGCTTTTTCAGTGAAACATCTAAATATTCTTAAATCAAGATACACTTACTTGAGAAGCAACAGTTTCAGAAAACAAGACTCTATATCTTATCAAAATTACGAGACTTTATGCTTAAAACCCTTTCAGTTACATTTATTTTTCTGACCTCATTGGCAGATATTTTCTCTTGTTTTAAGTGTAAACTCACTTAATTTTTAAGTGACCAGAAAACAAGACTTAATACTTGACGTCTCTTTGCATTTGAAATAAAATTCTTTAGATGTTTTTACTGAAAAACAAGACAAAAATACTACAAAGTGTTTTTAAAAATAATAGTATAAAATACTAGAGAAAAAGATGTTGCTTTTTCATAGCTTGTGTTTTTTTTTTATTATTATTATTTTTTTTAATTACATTTCATTTAAGTAACTTTGTCTCAAATGTTTCTCTTATATCTTCCTAAAAGATATAAAACAAACAAACAAACCAAGTCACAAATGAATTAGTAATTTTTGCTATAAAATGAATGTGAATCATTTAATGAGAAATATTTGAGTTCACTAGATACAAATGAGATAATAAAGAGATGACATTGGTGATTTTCTCTGGTGGAGCTCCAGTTACTAGAAAAGCCAGTTGAGGTTCTTCTGAGTGTGAGTGTTAATTGCTAGTGTTAAATTAGCACGACAATTATTGTCAACCCAGAATCGTGAGAGGCTGGAGTTCATCCCGTGCGATCCCAATGATCTCCCTCGTTGCGAGCTGTCGACAAGCTGCGAAGCGTTTGGAGTAAATGTCAGACATGAATAACTCATGCACGCAGCTCGACTTTCACAAAGACGCTGTGCTGGTCTGTTAGGACTCTCTCCATCCAGCAGGAAGAGAGAAAAGAGTGTGAAGAAGACTTCCTGGAGAGATGGAGAGAGAGATAAGGGGAGGATGTGCTGGAGGAGGGGTGTGAAAGAATGTAGCTCTGATATGTGATCCCGTAAAGCAGCTGATAAGAATGCGTGCTCATTTAGTGGTAATGATTAGCTCTGGTCGCTTAACCCCAGAGATCCACACAGGCCGATGACCCTCTCCCACTATCTCTCAATTCAGTTTCAGTTTAATGTACTTTATTGGCATGACAAAATGTGTTAGATTGGCTTAGCTGCATATGTTAGTGCAACAATGGTATATAATATTTGTGCAAATATATTATGTATATTAAAGTGAATATCAAATATTAACGTATATAGTAATGTGTACACTTCTGTTCAAAAGAAGGAGTTCTTTTGAAAGAAATAAGAGTTTTATTTAGCAAGGATGCATTAAATTGTTTAATGTAGAAAGATTTTGGATCATGTGAAACTGTAGACTGGAGTATTAGTACATATTAGTACCTAAAAGGTACAAAAGTGTACATTTTGTAAAGAAACCACCCTAGTGACAGCTTTTGTACCTTTTTTTCGGAGAGTGCACACACATACGTTGGTTATGGTGATTTACAGTGACTCTCTATAGGCATAATGTTTTTTATACTGTTCAAATTGTATTTTCTATTGCCCTACACCTAAACCTTTCCCTCACAGAAAACTGTGCATTTTTAGAATTTAAAAAACAACAACACCATTTAGTATGTTTCTAAAGAGGTCCTATTATGCTTTTTCACTTTTTCAACTTTAGTTAGTCTGTAATGTTGCTGTTTGAGCATAAAAAAGATCTGCAAAGTTGCAAAGCTCAAAGTCCATTTCAAAAGGAGATATTTTATTTAACAGAAATCACTTTTCAAAAACTACAACCAACGACTTGTTTGGACTACAGCTCATATTTTCCCGGATTTGTGATATCACAAATATCGACGAATTGGACGAGACCTGGTTGAGCTGCACTAGAGAAGGCAACGAGTGTTATCACTATGTCGGAGACACGCTAGCTTTCCCAAGGCAGACGAACTTATGGCGCTTTTCCACTGCGTGGTACGACTCGGCTTGGTACGGCTCAGTACGGTACGGCACGGCTCGGTTCGGCTCGGTTTGCGTTTCCACTGCAGTTTAGTATCGCTTTAGAGTGGGCGGGATTATTCACATGTCATTATAGTTATAGATTCATTCCAAGATGGCGGCAGCTAACCGATCACAACACACACTGGCCCAGCTAACCAATCACAGCACACACTGGCCCAGCTGACCAATCACAGCACATTTCATATTTCAGAAGGCGGGCCTTCATTTGATACAGGAACTATAATAACATAATAGAACCCCTTTAAGCCTTTTGAATTACGTGGACACTGGCATTATCCTCATAAACCACCTTCACATTGTAATACCTATGTCATACCCATGTCATTACACAAATTTGTGTCCTCATGTTGTCATCAGTCACCATGAAAACATGCCACCCATCTATACCGTGTTTATGTATCTATTTTAAACATAACCTTGTTATTAGCATTCTTAAAGTGAGCGTAATTTGACCTCAAAAGAACACCATAAACATAGTTCAACGCCAAAACATGTTTTCAAGAGAGAATCGGTAGAATCGCCTTTGATTCTGCTCTTTAACCTTGAACTAAACTTAATACGTCTGTTAAACGGCTTTTAAACCTTAAATGATCCATTTACTGATGTTTACTGATGTTTACTGATGATTACTGATGTACTGTACATGTTACACGGTTTGACCTTTGACCTCAAATAAAAGAGGAGGCAGGTGAAACACGATTCCCAGCCCGTAAGTCCATCAGTTCATAGCATTACTGGTGGAAGGCAACATATTTTTATGCAAGTGAAACCATGGAGATATTTAACGCAGATTTGTAGACAGGAAGTTGAATTTTAATTAATTGGTTTGAAAGGTAGGAATGAGAATTTTTATTCTTGTTATGAGTTGAAGGTTTTTAAATAATCTTCTCGTTTTGTTGATAAACAACAGCGAACAAGCATTGTATCGCTAACTGTATTGATGTGTCTTGGTGTTTCATGTTCATAATGCAAATGTTGACTGGTGTTTTATCGGTTTCTCTGTTCGTGTACATGAAACGTCTCTTTTAAGTGATCTAGACGGTCCGCTTACGCCAAAATGTGGCACTATTCAGGTTAGTTTGTGTTTTGTCTGAACATTCAACTTGAGTATTTATATCCATTGCATGAATCTCTCTCAAAAAATGACTTTACATATGAGGAAACAGTCAAAACACAGATAGTGTCTTTTTCCTCTAGCAAGTCTGTGAATAGTGTCTCATATGTCCATGTTTGTGTCTGTTTCTTTCAGAGCAACGAAAGAAGTACTCAAACTCGAACGTCATCATGCAAGAGACGTCACAATATCATGTGCAGGTGAGCGAGACTCTAACCTTTCTTTGTCTTGGGTCTTTTAATTCTGTTTCTTCACTCTAAGCTTGTTGATTAGCTGAACCTCACCACTGAGTGTTTGGTTTAATATTTAACACGATCCAACTGATGACTTGATATTGTAAAAAAGCAGTCAGGTCACTTGATCACTGCCGAGATTTGTCAGGGCAGAGTTAACCTCCATCTGAACTGATAAAGCAATCTGCATTCTGAAATCTGCATTATACAACGGATAGTCACAGTCCTCAAATTTGACTGGCCAAAATGCAGTGATGCATTTTATGCAACGCAACCTGAAAGAACCCAGCAGAACAAGCGAATTAGCCATGCACAAGTACGTCATCATTGTGCTAATCAAACGACACTTTGATCCAGGCCTGACTCTAGACGTTCTGTTGAACTTTGTTCTGATCTGGATGCATCATTTTGCTTCGTCTATTTTTCCACACTTTCACCCTTCACTCATTATAAAGGCTATATCATCTCTCTTATCTCCTTTTCTCGCTCTCAAACACGCATAAAGTTGATAAATGCCCTTGCCAGCAGCAGTCATATAAGGTCTTGAATGCTTATACACTTGAGATATCAGAAGCATCATGCCACAGAAATCTGGGTTTAGACTTTTAATATTTTTGGTTTAATAATTAATGTGAATATTATTCTGAGAATTGGTCAAAAGAGCCTAAAGATCTGTAGGATGTCTTGAAAGTAGTGTTCATTATTTGATTTTTACATTATCCGTAGAAAATATCTTGTAGAACTCACTGCCAAGATGCTGAGGTTCCCTGGGTTGTTTTTAAGGGTATTTCTAGGAGGTTGCTAGGGTGTTTAGGTAGTTTAAAGGCTGTGCTAGGATGTTTGAGTGTTTTAAGGGCATTGCTAGATGGTTTGATAAGGTATTTGAGTGGTTTTAGGCCATTGCTGAGATGTTTGAGTGGTTTTAGGTCAATTCTAGGTGGTTTCTAGGGTGTTTTAAGTGTTTAAGGGCAATTCTAAGTGGTTTCTAGGGTTTTTGAGTGGTTTTAGGTCAATTTTAGGGTGTTTGGGTGGTTTTAGGGCAAGTCGGAGCAGTTGCTAGCGTGTCTGAGTGGTTTTAGTGAAGTGAAGTGAAGTGACGTGTGGCCAATTATGGTGACCCATACTCGGAATTTGTGCTCTGCATTTAACCCATCCAAGTGCACACACGTCATAGTGAACAATAGTGAACACACACACGGAGCAGTGGGCAGCCATATTGCTGCGGTGCCCGGGAAGCAGTCGGGGGTTCGGTGCCTTGCTCAAGGGTCTCACCTCAGTCGTGGTATTGAGGGTGGAAGAGAGCGCTGCTCATTCACTCCCCCTATCGACAATCCCTGCTGGACCGGAGACTCGAACCCAACCTTTGGGTTACAAGTCCGACTCTCTAACCATTACGCCACGACTACCCCACTTTAGGGCATTGCTAGGTGTTTGCAAGGCTGTTTTTTTATGGTTTAAGGGCAATTCTAGGTGGTTGCTAGGGTGTTTGAGTGGTTTAAGGGCGGTTTTAGGGCAAGTCTGAGTAGTTGCCTGGATGTCTGAGTGGTTTTAGGGCATTGCAATGTGTTTGCTAGGGTGTTTTGGGTGGTTTAAGGGCAATTCTAGGTGGTTTCTAGGGTGTTTGAGTGGTTTAAGGGTGTTGCTAGGGTGTTTGGGTGGTTTTAGGGCAAGTCTGAGTAGTTGCTAGGGTGTTCGAGTGGTTTTAGGGCATTGCTAGGTGCTTGCTAGGTGGTTTGAGTGTTTTTGGGCATTACCGCGGTGTGTTGGTGGTTCTTAATAAAAATAAGTTTCTCTGCTAAATTTAAAACCCACTGAAGAACCTTGTATATACTGTTTATACTGGTGTGTTTTGAAGTCCATCGCCTCAGACCAACGATCTGAAGTGATTCCCATTAGCTCGAGTTTAAACAGCTCCATGGAAACCACTGACCTACTCTCTCGCAAACGGATTGTACTTTATGTGTGCAAACATCGACAACCATCCCAACACAAGCAAAGTTAAACTTTCTTTTTGTGCAGTTGAAAGTTGGTTGACTACATCCTTTTGAAGTCTCTCCACCTTCCGGGTAGAGTCTGATCAAGACGTGTTAAACGTGTTTTTGGTTGGATTGTCTGGTTAATCCACGGCAGCCATGCTGAGATCTCCTTCCCTTACATAACTAGTGACAAGACTTAATCTGTTTATGAATCATGCATAATGCTTTGAATAATTTGTTCTTTTTGATGGGATCATTTTTTGTCACATAGTATTGTGACACGTAAACGCACACCCACTAACCAACCAACACACACCACACACACACACACACACACACACACACACAGAGAGGTGTGGTTAAAGTGCTGAAGTGGATATAAAAATCATATTTATATTATAAGGAGGCGTGTGCTAACATTACTCACTCAGTCAAAATGACAATTAATTATTTTATGAGCAACACCCAATGACATTGAGAAAGAGAAAATATGTAGGTTTATTTATTCACCTGATTATCTACTACTGAAAAATCACAAGTAATATCTCTTTAATATCTCAGCCTTTTCTCCTAGAATGCAATGGAATTAAATGGAGAGGAACTCAAATCGGTTTAGTTTTTGTAGTCGGCACAGGAAAAAAAAAAAAAAAAAACACATTGCGTTTACAAACCCAATCCAAACCACAATTAAAATCTGATTTTTTTTGAATGAGCCTAAATGGTCATTTGGGATGCAAAACATTTAAAAGTGTGCCATATTATCTGGAACTGTCTAAATACACTAATTTTTGCTTTCTCTTTCCACATATAGTGAATTGTGAGACATTTACTGTATAGAGAATATTGAATAACTGAGCAAGTCAACAGTTTTGCGCATTTTATGCAGTGATATGCATGAATGCTTAAAAAAAAAGGTTACTTGTGTTCCCTCAAGTTCCTCAATTTCCATTTTCCTTTATTTTTCAGTTGTTGTATATGAAATGCTCTGAAATCATTACTATAGCACTAATATATCTTATTTAATGCACATACAACTGGCAGTGCCACAATCCATCCTAAAGATGTGAAATATGAAAACTGAATCGTATTTGTTTGCATTGTTCTAGCAATGACCTTACGCACTTGTTTGTGTGTTTGCAGCACCTGTCTACGTTCATCATGGATAAATCTGAGTCCATTGCTACAGTAGACGACGCAATTAAGAAGCTGAAGCTGCTGGACTCCAAAGACAAAATCTGGACACAGGAAATGCTGCTGCAGGTGACAGACAAATCCATCAAACTCCTGGACTCCGAAACCAAGGTGAGCAGGATCTTTCCTTGTTTACTTTCGTAAAGTCAATATTAACTCAAAATTTACATTATTTACTTTCTTAATCCATGGTCCTATTCTTATTGTGAATGATTCATTGATATGTTATTGCAAAGAACATACTTTTTGTCTTTGTAATCATTCATCATAGGCCACGTTCACACAGCAGCAGAATACAGTTGTCAGTCATGTATTTGAGTCCTTAATAAAGTTACGTTCACACACAGTATGGTAATTTATGGGCGTTACAACCGCATTCTGTAACCGAACTCACGCCTGTAAATTTTCAGGACTCACAACATCATACAGTGCGAGAAAAAGCTGCTCTGCTGCACAAACGCTTGTTTACCATGTGTCGCCTGTTTTCATGGTTTCGGTAACTTACAGTGACGGAGAAATGAGCTGTGTGTCATCTGAAAGTTTTAGATCCAGTCAGTTTTTCTCGAGCGGAGCCGCTCCAGTCAGCGCACGACTCAAATGCTTCTCTCTCCTCCCAAATATAAGCTGCTCTAGGTTAATGAAGATTTGACAGATGAACACACAGCTCGATTGGTCTCTTGTTTTGTCAGAAAGTGATAAGACTTTCAGTTTTTTCACTGATCTTTGACCTCATTAATGATTAAGGACGTCGCCATCTTTGATATTACTTTGGTCACTGTTGCTATGGTTACTGGTAAGGAATAGGGGCTTGACTCCTGTTGCACGTTTATACAGACAGTATCCGAGAAGCTACTGTAAGTTGCTGTGTGAGCGGGACATTTCGAGACTCACACCTGTAAGTAAAATGCGGTTGTCAGTGTCAGTGTGAACATAACCATAATGTACTGTCCCTTTTCCACTGATGTCGTCTAGGCCATGTCTTTTCAAGCAATTCTGGCCCATTTTTTTCCATTGAAAATCCTGTATGATACTGGATTTACATGTTTTTACTAATTCAAAACCAATTTGCGTCTTAAATGTTCAGTAAAAAAAAATACAAACAAATATTAAGTATTAAACAAATAAACACACTTGAGATCATGGAAATGAGAACCGATTTAAGACATTAGCATGTTCCACAACTGTTCACTGAACAAAGTCTCCTCTAACCCTATGGCCTAGTGAAATCTGATCTGATCTGGAATAACTGGATAGGGAGCGTTTCGTCCGTGTGAATCGATTGTGATTGTGCCGCCATTACTCTGGTAATGTGTGACCATAAATGCCAACATTACTAGATCTTTGACCTCATTAATGATTATAATCATTGTTTTCAGGGTCGAAGGTTGTGAGCGTTTTTTGTTTTTTCATATTTACAGAAATTTTCATTTTAAATTTATTTAATTTTAATTTATTTGTTGAGAGTTTCATTAAAATAAAATAAAATAAAACATTTATGAGAAACATTAACATTTCCAAGTAAATTCATTTATGTTTTGGAAATCAGGTTTATGTACTTCATGTGTTTATATACTATATTAATCTTTTTTTTTTGCATTTAAAATTTCACATTTAATATACAGTATACATTTACTTGAACTACATTATCTTTTTTTTTGTCTATTTTGTTAACAATCATTTTAGGGTTAGGTGATATTGAAGTTCAGTCTAATTTCCCTTTCTTTATCTCAGGAAGAGCTTGAAATCTTTCCTCTGGCCACAGTCCATCACTGTCAGACGCTGTTGAACCAGACCAGATATCCATCCATCCTTCTGCTCGTCTGTCAGGACAGTGAACAACACAAACCAGACATTCACTTCTTCTACTGCGACGAAGTGGAGGTGAGACCACTTCATCAACCTGTGTGAATTTCATCTCTATAATCTCCCAGAAATAACTGAATGATGAACAAAAAGTTTACAAAAAATGGACCTTTACACCCCTGCAGGATAAGAACTACAGAGAGCTGCTTTCACTGGAACTGTGTGTGTGGTTGTGTTTTAGGCAGAGATGGTGCACGCTGACATTGATAGCGCTCTGGGAGACAACACATGCGGCAAGAAGATGCGACCGCAGACGCTAAAGTGAGTCCCAGCTCTCATAGACACCAACAAATGCTACTGGAGTGGTTTTTAAATAATTACTAGCCAGAATGACTGACACCAATTTTCACAACACTTCTACCCACTGAACAGACTGTATATCTACTGACGTCCGTAACAGGATCAGCAGATAGTACAGCCACATTTACTTTAAGGTTGCTGTGTGTAATAGTTGTTCATTTATTTAGGGATGCTACGGTGTCAGCACTGGGCTTTGGTCACATGCACACTTGTGTTTTATAACCGGTGGGATTTTCTTCCTGAAAAACCGGTTCCAGGGTCATCAGAGATAGTAGACTGTACAGCTATTCACGCACACATTGGCTCCATTCCATTCCAAACCCTAGTCAGCTGCCTTGCTCTCTACTTACCCTTACCAAAGAGTAGTATACTTCAAGTTTATTTTATTAAGTATACTTAAGTAAAGTTCAAGTATATTTTTAAGTATACTTTATGTAGTAAGTATACAAATATCAGTGTACTAGTAGTATACTTGTAAGTGTACCATTTCAATACTCCTTGGGACTAAATTGGCCCACTTTCTAGTATATAAAAGTATACTTTTAAGTATAACAGTTACTTTCCTATTTTTTAGTTTAAAAGAAGTATACTAATAGCACACTTGAATAAACTTATTTTTCGTAAGGGTAGGCAGCTTAACTGAAATGCAACCTTGTGACTAATGAGAAGCGCACACGAGAGGTGATTCACAATTTCACAATTGATTTCAATAGTTTGTTAGAGTTAGCATGTTGCTAAGCTAACAAAGCAATTCACATAAAATAGGCAAATAGAGTAAAATAGTACATTTTTAATTAGATCAAACAATTGATACATTTTAACATTGATTTAGTTCTATATAATCAACATTGCCCGCATTCTCCACCACCTGAGCTCATCACAATGCATTAAGGGTTTGTCTCTGCAAATTATACATGCTGGAAAGGCAAAGCCTATAATTTGGCCAAAATGAGCTATCATTAAAGGCTAGGGTGTTTAGGCAGTTTTAGGCCATTGCTAAGTGGTTCCTCTGATGTTTAACCCCATAAAGTCTACTGTATCATATTTGATACACACATTCCTCTATATTATCAATGACCAAAACCTTGCTGAAAAACCTGTTTTACACAAACACTACATGCCTTCTATTGTCTGATTGATAGTTTATGCTTTTCTAGCAAGTAAAAGGCCTTTTAGTATAATTGTAAAAACATCCTCCTTGAGGTTGTAGTACACGAGTCTTTTTACTGGCTTTTATTAAGCAAGCTTGAGAATAACTTTTATATTGTTAGTAGTATTTCAAAATGAACACGTACTGGACTGAAGCATCTTGATTAGTTACTTTGATTATCCATACCTCATCTTTTAGAAAAATCATGCTCAAATGCGAGTTCAAATACGATCCATCAGGCTTTTGATGAATGTTCATCTCTCAATTGTCATTGTATTGCATTGTTTCACACATATAAACAAAAACTACAGAGCTTTGATCATTGAAGTAAGCATTTTAATATCGTCTTACTGAGACATTTTTGGGAGATATAGAGTGACAACTGATATTTATAAGCATTTTATATAAGTAGTCTGCTATACTCTTATAAAAATGACATTGATTTACATTACAAGCTATTAGAATTTGATCTTTTTGGGCATATAAATAGAAACTGCACCAAATTGCATATTTTTGCTCAGTTTGGGCCTCTGAATAAAACGGAGGTGTTTTTCCTCCATGAGTATGAGCTCCATATTCTCACTATATCATAACAGCATGATGTATCAAATATGATGCTCAACAAAAACACATACGTAGCCTTCTTTTCGATTATTTTATATTTTGTCTAAAGATTCCATAAACTGTTCCATTTCAAAAACGTGGACTATTATTTCAAATGTCAGGCTATACAAGGTTAAGGGCACTTCTAGGTGGTTGTTGGGGTATTTGAGTGGTTTTAGGGTATTGCTAGGTGGTTGTAAAGGTGTTGCTAGTCAGTGTTTAGTTAGATTAAACCAACTTGGATTATTTTTAGTGTTGAATGAACTCCGTTTATAATCAACATTGCCCGCATTCTCCATCATCTGAGCTCATTATAATTTTCATTACACAAAGATAGCCTTCTCAACAAATAATACATGCTGAGAAGGGTAATTTTGGCCAAATTATAAACTTAGCCAAAATTACCCATCTTTAAAGTTGCTGACTAATATAAGTAGGCTACTAATTAAGTTTTGGAGCACATGAATTCTCTCTCTCATTTCTCAATCAGAATGAACCAAGAAAAGATGAAACACCACCGGGAGAGCATCATCCCGGCCTCTGAGCCTAGAAGTCCTGGCCCTGGGGTCAAAGGTCGCGTAGCAGCTACAGACATGAAAGGTGCCAAACACACATACACAAAACACTTATGTACTTACATTTACAATAAATGCATTGATCTTAAATACTCGTCGTTTTTGTCTCAGATGAATTGTCGATGCAGGACCCCGAGTCCAATATGAAACTGGCCCAACGGATTGAGAAGGACGTGGTGAGTGCCTGAATAACGGGACACAGTGGACTTCCTGAGAGGACACCTGACTCCCAAAGAGATGACCATCTTTGAGCTGCTGGGAGACTGTTGGACACGGCCCAGGTGATGAGTCAACCGCTGTGGATGTGTTACAGGAGTGTGTGTTAGTGGCAAACCGATACATCGAGCTGCGTAATCAGCCAATGTTTGCTTATTTTTTTTGAGATGATTAGTATCAGATGATGGTAGTTCCCTCTCGTGAATCCCAAAATTCCCTTTTCAGTGGTTAAATAAACAGGATCACTTGTGTTATTAGAAAGGTTTTTATTTTATCAGTTTTGACTAATGAACAACCAATTTGAGTTTTTTTTTAATGGCTGACATTATTATTATTATTATTATTATTATTATTATATGAAGTATTATGGGATATATTTAATGTTATCTCTCTAGAATGAATGAATGAATAAATAAAGAAATTCTCTTGATTAGCATCAGTCATGGAAAAATGCATGTATGTTTTACTATGTTGTTTAATTCTGGGTGTGTCTTTGTGCATCTTAGAGCTGATTGGCCGAAAGATCAGTGCGCTCCTCTGTACGTCCCAAAGTTCCGGAACGGCTGGGAGCCGCCGGTGGAACTGTTACGCTCGTCACCGTGGGAGACGGAGAGCGCCGGTGCACCGGTGCAGACAGAATACAGACCGAAAGAGGTGAGAGAGATGAATCTGTGTTAAAACACACCGTCACGATCTCCTCTGTGTGAAAATCTCTCTGTATTAAATGCATTTAATCTTTTCCCTCTTTTCCATGTCAGTTCTTTGGATCACAGTCATCGCTCTCTTCAAACGGGTGAGTGAGTTGTCAGATCTGTATCTCAGTAACTTTGAGGTTTTAAACTGTAGTAAACCCTAACCCTAACATTAGAAAAAAGGCGCTTTTTGTGTTCAAAATGTTAAAATCCTTTATTTTTTGGCTGGTCACGTTTTTTTCAGGTCTTTCTCGACGTCTCCTGCTTCTCGCAAGTATGCAAAGATCCGCTACCACTTTGTGGCACGTAATGCAAACGAGCTGTCGGTGCTTCAGGATGAAGTTCTGGAGGTATGAAGAATGTGAAAAAAAAATAAAATAAAAAAAAAATCACATTTAACATCAAGTGCTTCTCAAAGACAGCAGTGAGATTAAATTGAGCTCTCATGGAGTTTTCACTCAAGTCTCCTGCGAAAATAGTAATTTCATATGTTTCCTCTAGGGTTTCTCAAATTGTGCCAACAAACCAAAGTCTCAATAGTCAGAGATCTCATTATGAACTCAGACATTTGTCATCAAATTCCCAAAAGATGAGCTAATCTGAGCTGCCATGCACATTCATTTTATAGCTTGATAGTCTTACTTTGACAAAAAGCACTTGAAAAATTTAGTGCAATACAAGTTGTGTTGAGTTGTGTTATGAAAGAAAGAACTAACCACTGTGTGTTTTAAGGTGTTGGAGGATGATAAGCAGTGGTGGAAGTTGAGGAACCGAAGCGGACAGGCGGGATATGTGCCCTATAATATCCTGGATGTGGTAAAACTGGAGGATCCTCAAGCTTTTATTGACCCGCCATACAGTCCAGGAACACCTTATAGTCCGGTAAACACATGTACACACTATAAAGCAGCAAAAAACAAGACGTTTTTGATCATTAAAAATACTAATTAGTTATGATTTTGTCTTCCTGCCACTCTCATGCAGTCATACCGAGGACAGTCGCCCTCCAGCTCACTGGGCAGTGACAAAGACAAAAGTTAGTTTGAGACAAATATGAGCAGAAGGTTCTGGATCAGAAAACATCTGAAAGTGTGTATTTGACGTGTTTCTCCATCACTGTTCTCAGGTCACTCTCAACAGATGGACAAAGTGAACGATGAGCTGCTCATGTTGATCACCGGTAATAAGATTCAACAGCCTGCGAGGAACTTTAAAGTGGTGCGTCAGTCTGCTGTTCCGCTGACCTTTGACTCCAACCCCGCCGAGGTCACCAACTGGCTCAATGCCAAGGGCTTCTCCAAACCGTGAGTCAAATAAATTGCTTTTACAGAGAACTCCTTGAGTCTTCTAAAGTAGGTGTTAATATATATATTTTACTGAGAACTCAATCTTAAGCTATGAAAAAATATTAAAATAAAAAATGTATTTTACTGAGAACTCATCAAGCCTTCTAAACTATAAAGATTTATTTTAAAACATTTTTTTTTTTTTTTTACTTTAGAACTCATTAAGCCTTCTTAACTATGAAAAAAGTAAATTTTACTGAAAACTCATTAAGGCTTCTAAACTATGGAAAAAAAATATTAAAAATAAAATTGTATTTTTACTGAGAACTCAATCCTAAGTGATAAAAACATTAAAAACATTTAGCATTTATTTATACTGAGAACTCAAAGCCTTTTAAAATATAAAGAAATTCAAATAAAAGTAATTCTAAACTGTGAGATATAAATATATAAAAAAATATGAAACTATGAAAAATTTACTAAAAAATAGAATTAATTAATCCTAAACTGAAAACATTAAAATAAAAATAAATTTTTTTTCCTGAGAACTCATTAAGCCTTCTAAACTATGAAAAAATTATTAAAATGTTCATATTTACTAAGAACTCATTAAAGCTTCTAAACTTAAACGATAGTAAACAAAACGGAATAACCAACAAAAAAGACCCCATGATACGCATCAGGTGCAGCTTTTTTCCTTTTAACATTTCTCATTGAAATCAGAAATTGCATTGGGACATATTGAAGGGTTGGTTTCTTTTTTAATTATAGCCAATAGCCTTTTGTTTGTCACAACCTGGAAAAACCACATTCGACAGCTTTACTTTGCCGTTGCTAATTGAAGGTAGTTTGATTTCATGGGGTCTTTAAAAAAAGTAACATAATTAAGAAGGATAAAGTTGAGAAATAATGTGTCTGTCTGTCTGTCAGGACGGTGGAGCGTCTGGGAATCCTGACCGGCGCTCAGCTCTTCTCTCTGAATAAAGATAACCTGAAGGCCGTGTGTGGAGATGAGGGATCTCGCGTCTACAGCCAGATCACCGTCCAGAAATCACAACTAGAGGTCAGAAACACTTCATCATCCACAATATGATACATGTACTGCTAAACAGTGCACTAAACACCACAGAACTCTTCTCATTTGTCTTTTCTCCCTCCGTCAGAAGAGTCGAGGAGATTCGGAACTGCAGGAGATTCTGATTAAACAGCAAGAGAAAATTGCATCTACCTAAATGCTCACATGGACTGTCAATCAAACGGTCACCTGGCAACAGTAACCATCAACCAAACCCACCAATGAAGTCTAATCCAATAGATTTTCTAATGGTGCTTTTTATTATTAGTGCATGTACGGACCTTATTGTAATTTATCCACACACATTATCTTGTTCATGCTGGAAAATAGTTGTAAGCTTATACGACTCTCTAGTGCATGGAAACAATATATCGGTGAGTCTCATGAAAACATGTACAGGTCACGCGTCAAAATAAGAAAAATTAAACTATGATAAAAATAAAGACTATTTTAGGACCATTAATGTTTTTTGTTGTTTTTGAATGTCATTTTAACCACCATTGCTCAAAATAACATTTTTACGTAATTTTCAATAAAGATTAATAAAAAAAAAAGTAGGGGAAAAAATAATCAGCATAAATGAAAATCAGTACAATGACTTTTCACCTCAAAAACAAAAGGATTATTATAGAAATAGACTATTTTAGGATCATTAACATTTTTGCATCATTTGTCAATTTCTCAAAGTACTGCAGCCATTTTCTTGAGTTTTTGTAATTCTCAATGATTCATTAAAAAAATACATAAACAATATCAGTATAAATGAAAAGCAATACAACAATTTCTATCATACATTCATGTTTTACAATTCAAAAACAATCACATTACAGTAATTCAAAAGTTTTAAAGTTGAGGTGAAATTCAAAATAAACATTTCTTGTGATCTTGTGGTTATATGTGACCCGTACATGTTTTACAGGTGAGATTCACCCGTGTCCATAATATTGAGCGGAGTGAATGTTTTCTGGGGTTTGATGTATGATTGCATCCGTGACGTTGGCTTTGAAAGAAACGTAAATGTAAATAATGTGCTAAATTCAGTCTCGTCACACGTTCTGATGCTGATCGTTATGATGAATGAATGACGCGAGAACAGTAGATATATCAGCTGGATTTCGTGCATGTCTTTCCTTCGTCAACACTGTATACGGAACAAGTGTTTTAATTTGTATAAAGGGCATTTAGAGATTTTGATCCTTCAGTATGTGGTTCAATCACAATAGAGACACTTGAAAAAGACACACAGATGAGGTTTAATCAGTTTAATTGGTTACCAGTACTAGGAAATCATGTCATATAAAACCAGAAGTACAACCTCTTAGTATTATCCTGCTAGTTTCTCCAAATGTTATTTATAAAAACAAAATCACTGTTGTAAATTTAAGAAATAAAGTGACTGCTAAAAGACTGTGCCTCAGAAATTATCCTCAAAATATTCAATGCATCTAGCAACTATGCAAATCTAAATTTCAGCGATTGTAATCCAGCAAATCACACGACTTTCAGGAACAATCATGCATGTTCATGCACCTTCAGATACATTCTTTATTAGGAGCAAGACCCACATCTCTCTGATCAGTCTCTTTAAAACACATTCAAAGTGCCACAATTACCCTTTAAATATCAAAAACAAAAGTGCTACGCATCATTTTAGCAATCTGATTGACTGTTCTTTTAGTTAGGAGACTTTTTAATGTCTAGTCTGCGACATGCTCTCTCTGATTGGTAGATTCTGCTCAGCTTTTCATAAAAAAAAAAAAATGCAAACAGAAGTGAGATTTTATTTGTTGAGGTACGCATCCAGCCAGAGTTCTCCAGATTTTTCCAAAGACCTGAGAGGAGAGTAATGGAACAGTTAGTGCTGAAGCATCTGCCAGTATATGCGCACAAAATATGAATAAGTATGAATCATTCATATATAGAACACATCACAATCCAATCAACTCCCAGATGGATAAAATCAACTCCCACTCTACATTTTTCCTTGTTTCTCTCAGTAAATGTCTTGTTAACCCTCCTGTTGTGTGCAAAAACTGGGTTAAACTTTTGTGTTTGGGATAAAATTGACCCACATTGGTTTCTATGCAATTTGTAAATAAAGTAGGGCAGTCACGAGTCCTCGATTAAATTAGAGTACATAAAAAAAAAAAAGAAAAAAAAAAAAGCTTAGATTGCATTCTGCCCGTGTCAATTAACCAGCAAAATACCGGAAGTGGTGCATTCCACGGACAAGAATCCATGAAAAGCATTATTAGACTGTTTTCCAAGGCTGCACAAAATATTAAAACCATTTAAAAATCACAATAAAGCATAGTCATAATCCGTTCACTGTAAATGCTGCTCCACACAAACAGTTATTTACATGGAGCGTCTCAAACTCCATCTTTGCATATGCTGCGAGTTGGAGTTGCTTATAACGTTCATCTGCGAACAATGTGCACATTTCTATCAGATTTAAGGTAAATCATTTATAAACCTACGCCAACACAGGAGAATACAGCATTCTTTCTCAATATGCTAACTGTTCATCGAAACTTCAAAAAAAAAAAAAAAAGTTTAAACCCTCGCTCTGAGTTTGCATGTTTTGATGTCCACACGTTCTTCAAATATCAAAGGCATTTGAATTAAATGTTGTTTAGTCAATATTAAACAAGAATTAGATTACACTGTAAAGTGTAAAAACAATCGTCAGGCCATTGGCGCCTTCTGCAGGCATTTGATATGTACATTATGTATTATAAGTTATGATTATATTGTTTTATTACATTATGTATTTTAGCGGTTTTGTTCAATAAAACATGATTAATTGCTTTTCATATTTTATTTGAACCAATTATTATTGCCTCATTGTGGGTCAATGGGGGTGTCAGTAAGACCCAAACACAAAGTCAGAACAAAATTTGTGCAGCCTTTCCAAAATACGTCTGTCGAAACTTTGCATGCACATTCATGACCCTAAATGAGAAATAATCACCAAATTTCAAGAAAAAATAAACCGGTTAAGCAGTATTTCAAGCAGTTTGAAAAATCAAGTGTGGCCCAAATTGACCCCAACGGACCGTTAAATTGGTTGTCAATGTTGTTTCATGTTATATAGGAATAGTTCAGAGCAAAAGCTTCTTTTGAAGGTGAAACCGTGGGTTTTCAGGTGTGCGTCATACCTGATGATGTCTGCAAAAGCCCCGTACAAGGTCTTCTCTTGGTACTTGACTCCGTATTTGTCACACAACGCTCGCACGTGTGGAGCGGCGCGCCAGTAATTGTGCCGAGGCATTGTGGGAAAGAGACTGGGACAAGAACAAAGCACAGTTGTGAAATGCCGAAGATAAACTGAAGCCATTTTTGCACTGAAAGCACTTTTGTTTATCTTACTGGTGCTCGATCTGAAAGTTGAGGTGTCCGCTGAACCAGTCGTTGAAGGGGGATTGCTCGATGTTACAGGTTGCAACCAGCTAAATGACAGAAATGCATAGAATTGGCATGGTAGAATGACTTAAACCCAGTGCGGCTGTGACGGCTCAGAATGTACCTGCATGCTAAGCCAGTCTTGGTGTTTCTCGTAGTCGATGTTCATGGGGATGTGGCTCATCTGGGTCACCCACACAAACCAGTGACTCTCCATGAACCTGCGGCCCACAGGAACACCACAATCATGTGACTTTACCCCAAGCAGGATCTCACAATTACATTGTGTTACACAAAAATTCTATATTAACTGTAAATCACCCAAAGCAATTGGTGGCGCAATAACCATTAGCTATGTTTACATGTACCTAGAAACATTGATAATTGGATTGATGGCTCAATCAGATTGAAAAGCCTTCATGCAAACACCTCAATCAATCCAACTGAGCTTGAACCAAATTAAATTGATCAGACTTGTGGTGTACACCTGTGCTAATTCAATGAACAAAAATCTTGTTTTTGAATATTTTCTCAATCGGATTCAAAACCACTTGGACACATACACAGTTCTGTGACGCATATGTTTTGTCATATTTTCATCTGAGATTGTCTGGCATATATGTCAGCTTTCTTTTTCATTCTGAAAAAAGTAAAAAAAATAAATAAATAAAAAAAAAAGTTTCTTCCGGTTATTAACATGGTGGTTTTTGTTCGCAATACACGTAATGCACATGTAAATGAATATGTGACTTGGATTGCAGTGTTTAGGGTTCATATAAACAACTTTCAGAATCTGAAATCAGATTGAATTCATTCCCACTGACAAACATACCTACTAATTGAATGGCTTTGATAGCATCATAAAGCACTTCACACGATACTCCTCTTATACAAATCAACAAATTCTCCCTCAAAAGTTTGAGTATCAGGTGGTAATAACATAGTACTTTGATATATAGGTAGTTGACATAGCCATTTTTAATTATTTAAAACACGAGGTAAACTGCAGAACATTTAAATAAAATGGAATGTGGAAATGAATGATGCACCAAAATTTTGGCTACCAAAAATATTCAGTTGTGGCTGAAACGGTTTTGGAGGGTGGAGACAGTAATGTTTAACTAACCCTTCTCTGATGTTGGATTTTGATAATGTCTATTTCGTGCACACAAAGTGGATAAACTACAACAGGTAAAGATGTCAGCTGTGTGAACACAGGCTGAGCTGACATCGATTTCTCATTTTTTAGACAATCTCTTATTGTGATGAAATTTTGGTTAGTGCCGTTTTCAGTCGATGTGCATCTCAACTGCAGAAAGAGGTCAATAAAACAGCTTGTAAACAATGTGACAGAACCTCAGGAAAGCCATTCATGTCCAAATCTCAATTATTAGATAGAAAAAAAATAACACTATTGAGGAGCATTTTGATAAAGGTATGCACTAGATTACACATGCTTTATATTTTTACTTAACCTCTTAGTTTAAGTCTCCATTAATGTCCGTTTAAATAAATCTGTCATGGAAACTTTCGGTATCAGTGTTACAATTAAAAAAAAAAAATTCTGCGGAGTGCTTTAGATTTAATTTAGCTTCCACCTATTTGAATATTTTTTTCCCCCAGAAATAATGATAATAAAATTATTATTATTATTATTATTATTATTATTATTATTATTATTATTAAATTATTTTTAACATTAAACTTAAGAGGGTGTCAGAGATCCGAGATCAGTGAAGCTGAACATATTTCCAACTCACTGGAAAGCCTTTGCAACTTTTTAAGGAGGTCAAAGTACATGTACTTAAACTGCATTTTGCACAATTTAAAAAAAAATATATTATACATTTCTATGACCATATTAATTGAGAGATAAAATGTTTGTATTTTAAGTATTCATTTGTCACACCACGTGACTGTTTAAAATGAACTACCGAAGGAAAAAGGATTTAAATAAAAATGAATAAAAAAAAAAATAATAATAATAGTACACACTCTTTCCATTTTACAATTTTATAAGTGCAGGTTAAAGAAGGGAAAATAAAATTGAAAAAACAACAGAAAACAACTCAAAAGAAACTGGTTCTTTTAAAGGTGTTTTGAGAACACAACACCCACTAAAGATCCTCCTGAAAGTAATAAACTCAAATAATCTCAGAAAAAAAAAAAGAAAAAAAAAGAACAGATCATCAGACTGCAGGGAAGGGGGAAAAGGTTTGAAATGACACTGTGATCTGACTGTCACAGAGTTAAACACTGAGCAACCACACAGCTTTATGACCTCTTACACACCAGCAGCTGTGAGCAATCAGTGCTCCAGCGTTCTGATTGGTGCAGGAGGAGTGGGCGGAGACTACAGCAATCAGACAATGAGAGAGTGAACAGTGAAGGACACGCCCACACCTCTCTCTCTCTCTCTCTGGCACAAACAAAGCAGTGTGTAAAAGTAAAACCGTAGCGCTTTGACTTATATCGTATATTCATATACCAAGGCATTTCCAAAAATACTATGGTACTACTGTGGTAAATGTCCAAAAAAACTAGTATACCATCGGTAAATTCATTTTCGGTAAGTGAAAGAAAAGCATAGTGCTACATGGTGCATGTGCAAAAAACATAGTAATACCATGGTATTTTTTAATAAGTGATTGTATTTTGCTTCTCAGCCAATGAGAACGCATTTGGAATATTAAATTGAAAATAAACTTATTTTAAGCAGAAGTTGTAGATGAAATGATTTTTTTTACCTTACGAAATTAAACAGAATCACCGCCCAAAACACACCGTAGAACTGCGTGTAACACAGGAAGTATCGAACGTAGTAACTTATACACCACGCAAGGTCCTAAAAGAGATAAGACGAGAAGAGATAAGATAAGGACAGAGAAAGTGCTGTAAAATCACATTCAGCTGCATGAACACGGCAAGAGCCAAAGTGATCATGGGAACCTACCACCCAAAGACCATGTAAGATCATATTGTGAAAGATCTGGAACTGGAAATAAACCGGAATGAGCAAAGGCGGTCCAACTGAGAAACAATGACAGAAAAAGGTGTTAAACATCAAGCCTGGTTGGTGGTTTATAACTCGTCCTACAGGATGGAGATATTTTTTGTGAAAATCATAATCTGCACATAATCAGACATTTTGCGGTAATTTTAAGAAGAAATTTGCAAAAAAGACATGATAAAATGTGCTAAATGGGACTCTTAATGATAACACATTGTCAAATTATTAATATATGGCAAAATATTTAATAAACATTTAAGGTTTGGTGAATATGTTTAATATATTATTTATATTTAAAAAAAATGTATATATACATATCTAGTATTATATATATATATATAGCAGTATAGTATAGTATTTATATATTATAATATATAATATATATATATACATAAAATACAGTATATATTAATATATATATATATGTGTGTGTGTGTGTGTGTGTGCATGCAATTTAATATTATTAGGATATATTAATATTTTTAAATAATATTATAATACATAAATAAAATGCCACTTATATAAACATATATTTATATTATATTATGTAAATTCTACATAAATAAATGAAAATTTCTATTTATAAATGTTACATTTCTATTAATATAAATTATATGAAAATTAAGCGATATTTGTTTAATAGAGGATTAAGCAAACAAAAAATACATTCAAAACACTACAAAACCGTACCGTACCAGACAAACTTCAGTTTATCATGTAGGATCTTATTTGATTGTTATTTATTTTCATTAGGATCCTTTACGATCCAAATTATGATATAAATTCCAGTAGGAATCTGGTAAACCTTCCTGTAGCCATAAAGCGACTTACCGAAGAAGAAGTACTTGTGCTGATGGTTGTAAGGCAGATGCTTGATCTTTTTAACGCCGTACTGTAGTAAAGACAGACAGAAAGAGTCCAATCAGATCCGATCAAGTGTTTTCTTCATGCTTGTATCATGCGGATGGTGTGTTAGTACCTCCACAGGCTGCACTTTTCCCACCACAAACGCATTGAGCATGTTGACGTCTGGGTCCTTCTTGAACACGTTGGGTTTAGCGTGATGCTGGAAGTGGCGATGGTTCCACCAGCCCGCAGACGCTCCCTGAGGACAGACGCGTACGAACACAAAAACATCAGACGCACTTACAGCCCAAAACAGGTTTCCAACTGAAACTCTGACAAATTTAGATGTTTTATATGTAGCAACTTTCATGACCATACAAACAGCACTCCTCATGCGAAAGCACATGGCAGACTCACGTCTGTCGTTAGCATGATGCTAAGCTAACAATGTGACTGTACCAAAATGCATTTTTAAGCTAAATTTTAATACTATTTTTTGGGTTTTGAGTGAATTATATTTACATATACTTATCTTATAAATATATTGAATGTAATTGTTTACATGTGAAGTTGTAATCAAGCTAATGCACGGTTTTGCGTAGTCAAGCTACAGCATATCCCTGTTGAAAAATACAAGGCACAGTGTGTAATCGAGTGGAGTAAATACACGTCGCACACCTCTTTTCTTAGAGCTTTCAAACAGGTCAGTTGTAGGCTGATTGACGTTTATACATGCTGGACGAAGTCGAGCTACAATCACGTTACCATTGTCTGCTAGGACGACTTCGCAAAAAAACAGATTACAATTTCAGACAGATTGAAGCCTAAACTAAAACTGCACTTTTAAAGTGCATGTAAAAGTGGTCAAAACAGAATGTGTTTTTGCGTTACACTGTGCTGCTTTTTAATAGTTGTCTATGTAAACTTGCGCTAGATGGATGTCTTTGACCCGCAGCTTTTTTGTCTCGCACTACGTTTTTAAGTCGCTGTGTGAAATTCAACTTTTAAAAACTTGTGTCTCTCAACCTTCTTGTCCAGGTGGATACTAGTGTTTAGCATTACACGTTTCTGCTTTTAAAAACTGGGAAAAGTCGTTATGAACGGATGTGTTTGACTCGTCTTTTTCAGTGTCTCCCTTGTGAAGTTCGACTTTCATAAGCTGCATCTCAAAATCCTGCCTTCTTTTCCAGGTGGATACTTACTGTTCAGCATTTTGCATTTTTGCTTTTACAAATGCGAAACACACCGTTATGAATGGATGTCATTGACTTGCGTTTTTAAGTTGCTGTGTCAAGTTCAACTTTTAAAAGGCATTTCAAAATTCTGCCTTCTTTTCCAGGTGGATACTATTGTTTGACGTTTCGAGATTTTGCTTTTAAAAAAGGCAAAATGGCATTATAAACAGAAGTCTTTGTTTCGCGGCTCTTTTAGTGTTTCGCACCAAGGTTTCGAAACATTGTGTGAAGTTCGACTTTTAAAACCATGCCTCAAAACCCTGCCTTCTTTTCCAGGTGGATACTATTGTTTGACATTTAGCATTTTAAAGGGGTCATATGATGCAATTTCAAGTTTTCCTTTCTCTTTGGAGTGTTACAAGCTGTTCGTGAATAGATAAGATCCCTAAAGTTGCAAAGACTAAAGTCTCAAACCCAAAGAGATATTCTTTATAAAAGTTAAGACTTGTCCACGCCCTCCTAAAACGGCTCGTTCTAACACGCCCCCACATGTCTACGTCACGATGTGGGAAGATTTGCATAACGCCGCCCAAATGTTCACGCAAAGAAAGAAGGCGTAACTTTTATTCTCGCTGTAGTATTGTTGTTGCTGCCGCCATGTTGTGGAGACGCTGTGTGTTTCGTTGTGAAAGCGATACTACTTTGTTTGGTCTTCCAAAAGAGGACACGACTAGAAATCAGTGGTTAAGTTGTATTTACAACACTGTTCCAGAACAGTT
>NW_015548244.1:596712-612922 GCF_001515605.1 Sinocyclocheilus anshuiensis | reverse complement strand
CAACAAATGCCTCGTTTATAATGGGTTTTATTGTTTTTGTCTCGTCGCTCCGGCTGGACAGGGCATCACAGTATTGTAGGGGCGTAACATTTCCGTCACAAGCTTGAGGCATTCAACCAATCACAATGCACTGGATAGCTGGCCAATCGCTTTTCAGACCGATGAGCTTTGTAAAAATCGACGCATTTCAGAAAGGCGGGGCATAGAGGAGAAACAATAATGTACAGTATGTGAAAAATAATGTGTTTTTTGAACCTTAAACCGCGTTAAACACATTGCATGACAGCAAATACACAACATAATGTTCTTTTTAGCAATGTGATATGACCCCTTTAACTTTTAAAAAAATGCGAAACATTGCTATAAACGAATATCTTTGGTTTTTCAGTGACTCATGGCGCTACAGGTTTAAGATGCTGTGGGAAGTTTTGACTTTTAAAACCATGTCTTGAAATCCTGCCTTGTTTTCCAGTTGTATACTATTGTTCAACGTTTCACGTTTTTGCTTATAAAAAATGCAAAACATCGTTATGAATGGATGTCTTTGACCCACAGATTTTTCAGTGTCTTGCATCACATTTTTAAGATTCTGTGTGACGTTCAACTTTAAAAACCGTGTCTCAAAATCCAGCTTTCTTTTTCAGTTGGATACTATTGTTCAATTAGGACATTTAAGTAGTTTTATAATCGTGCCTTAGAAAAAAACACTACTAATGTGCATCTTGAGACAAAACAATGGAACTGATATATTTTAAGATCAGTCAGTCCAAGTTTCTTTCAGTTAAAACAGCCCAGACATGCATTTTAGTCTAGGACTAGGCTTAAGCGTTGTCTGTGAAACTGGGCAATAATTTTCTAGTGAGGACTGGGCAGGATATGTTAGTACCTTCAGGTGTCCGATGACAAATTTGTGCACTAAGTGATTCCATCGTGAGGTTTTACACACAGACAGATGACCGAAGTCATGTTGCAGCCATCCAGCCTGTGACTACAGACAAAAAAAACAAAAAACAAACAAAAAACATGAACATTTACATTGTTGATTTTTGCATCAAGATGAAGTTCCCAGTTATGCTCTTTATAAGAAAACTCCTCGTTGACCAGCTAGTGCTAGCTAAGCTAGTTAAGCACACCAGCATCCAAAGCGCAGCAGATTTTGGTTACCAATTCTGCTGCTCTTTTTAAACATAGTTCAATCATGACAACTCTCGGAAGATTTTAGCATGGTGATGGATATGACAATGTTAATGTATTTAGTCTTGGCGGAACAGATCTGCTACGCTGCTGCAGAATTGCTGCTGCTGTTGGTTATTGCTGTAGTTGTAGATTATTGCTGCTGCTGCAAGCAAGTACAGGAGCTTGCTACTGCCAATGCATATGGCAATACGGTGCCGTGAGTATTTAAGACATACTGCTGCTGCACAAATAGCATATAAAATAACCCCGTAGCAGATCTATACAGGTGGAGCTGGGGAAGGTGGAGGGTTTCAGAGAAACTCTGAAAGCGCACTGCAGGAATCTCAAGTGAATGCTAGCCAGCCATATAAATGCAAGGCAGTAAGCTCATTGGTTGCATATGCAGCATGAACCAATCAGCTTGTGCCAAGTCGTTTAAGTCTCTGAATATCATCAGTTACGTTAACACCCCGTCAGCCTGCGCCATCTAGAGTTTCATGACTGAACTATATATTTTAATGACAGTCACAATTATATGAAACATGTCCATCATACCTGTGCGGTAGCCATTAAAACAGCAACGATGGCCGTGTTGATCCAGCCGGTTCCAAAGCACCACACCAGCATCAGGGCGATGGCCTCCAGGAGCAGGATGTGACCCAGATGCAGGAGGAAAAACAGGGGCTGGTTTTTGAAACACCCCTCAGCCTCCAGATGCTCACGAAGGGCTCGGAAATCCTCCACAAGAGCAGCCTGAGAGAAAACGAAGGTAAAATGACAACAAATACAGTCCTCTACGGTCACGTTCACACTGTGAAGGGAGTGATAATCGCATTTAAATGCAGAAGTGAATCGACTTTCATGACCTGAATTCTGAATTTTTAAGGCGTGAATGTAGTTGAATCACTCAGAAGAGGAGTGAAAGCCGAATTGGAGTGTGTGACTCGTGTCTTCGGGCAAAGGATAATCTGAACGGTGCATTGCTTTTTGTGCTTTAATGTCACACTTAAGTCAACAAGCTGTTATTTGGGTGTCTGGGAAGAGGAATTACAGTCTGACAGTCATTCTGTGATGTGAAGGTCATGATCCAGAGCTCATAAAATACACAGTAGCTGTTTTCTGGAATCAAACACATTGTGCAGCACTTATATGTGAAATAGATAGATATATAGTAGAATAGATAGTAGAATTTGAATTAAAAGAAGTAGAATTAAAATTGAAAATGAAAAACATTAACATTTATTCACTGAGCAGACACTTTTAAAAATGAGAAAAATCACAAGATATATGTATGGACGTTCGTTTCTGCCACAAAAAAAAAAAAAAAAAAAAAAGTAATTACAACTTTTTATCTCATAATTCTGACTATGTTTTTCTCAATTCTGAGATAACAAACATCAGAATTCAAGATATAAACTCTGAATATATATATATTCAGAGTTTATATCTTGAATTCTATGCCATAAATGTCATTTAACAGCAAAAAAAAAAGAGGCAATTTTAGAAAAGGGAAGTTCATCAGTTGAACTAAGATTGACTGTTTGACAGACTTATTTAAAGGGGTTAAAAAACGCTAAAAATGTCTTGGCATTTGAAGGTTTTATAAGCCTTCCAGGAACACAGATGCAATCCTTTCCCAAAATCATTTCCCTAATAAGTTTCTTTGAATTTTAATTCAGTAAATTCCTGTCATTCCAATTTGAATTTCAACTCAACTTCCTGTGATTCAATTTCACACTCGTTAACTGAATTCTGAATTTGATACGTGCATCCTAACCAGAAGGGCAACAGATTCATGGAAATTCAACTAGCTGTCATTTTGATTGTCAAATTAGTGAAGCTCAGAAAACTCAGAACTGCTCTCTAAATTAGATGCACATTATCCAGTTTTGAAAAACAAAATACCATAAATACTATATTTAAAAAATGTGAAATTTTAGATTTTTTTACTCAAAATTCACTTCATATATCACTTTGTCTTTTTCTAGTAATTCATCATACATATTAATATACATCATCCAGATATATTTAGAGAATCCATATTCAATTGACTGAAGTGTCAGCTAAATTTGACATCCACAACAAGGTTTTATTAATTTATTCTGTGTAGGTTATGTCTCGACACTCACGTTTTTCTGGCAGTCTTGACTGGGTTCAGATGCCTCAAGCTCCCCGATTAACAGCGGCTTCATGTATTTCCTCACCAGCTGAAGGTCTGGATGAAACGCAGTAAACGCCTCCTGTCACACCAGATCAAATAAATTTCACACTGATAATCATTATTTTATTCTTATCTGAATCAATCACAACAACACTGAAACAAACAGCTGCTTTAATAAGCCACCTACCAAGACAGCATTGGATACACATGCCTAAAATACTCCAGAATGCTGCCTAGTTTGTAACATTTGTTATATTTGAATGTTAATGCATATTAATATTTGCATGATTAATTATTCACATTTACACTAACATAGCATTTTTTGCATGATGGCAACAAATTATAGTTTTGACTATGTAAAATTTACTTTAAACAGAACGTTTGGCCATAATGTACGGAAGCCCATTTCTGCCACAGAACAATTGCACGGTAATTGCAACTTTTTATCTCATAATTTGGACTTTGTTTCTTGCATTTCATGAAAATTCTGACTTTTTTCTCACAATTCTGATTTTTTTTCTCAAATTTTTTTTTTCTGCCACAAAACAAAAAATAAAAAAGGTAATCACAACATTTTGTATTTCACAATTCTGACCTTTTTCTCACTTTTGCAAGTTTATACCTCACAACTGCAGATTATAAATTCCCAATTGTTAAGAAGTCAGAATTGTGAGATAAAAATTTGGTATTTCATTCCGTGGCGGAAATTGGCATTTTAACCAAAGGTCTAGGCAGCTCAGTAGGGTATAAGCCTTTGTTTTACAATAAAGTGTAAAAATGAATACATTATATAGCATTTTTGGTCATGATTCCCAAAATGTTGTCTTGGTCGATTTTGAGTCTGTTTTGCAGTAATCTGGTCGATACTTAGATATTATAGGATGATTTTAGCACAATCTTTTTAACTATAAAGGAAAAAAAGGGTGCCTAGGTAGGTAGCTCACTAGGTTACAAGACAGCCATTGTTTTGCAGTAATGTGATGTATATAAAATTTCTTCCGTGTTAAATGTACTGTAAATGTATTGATGTCGAGTGTTTTACCGTGGCATCTTCTCCAGCATAGTGTCCGATGATCCTCAGTCCTCCGGGGTGTCTCTTCACCCACTGGCTCACATTATAAACCTTCCTTTCCACCACGATCCACTGATCTCCAGACTTAGTGTGTTTCTGCACCTCCTCCCAGGTGTAAGTGCCGAACCTCCCGTTGGTACCGGTGATCCGGTCCGTCTGCTGTCCTCCGCCACCCATCACTGATCAAACTCTGACTTACTGCTGCTTACTTTGCACTGTAAGACCAAGTAACTCGATTAAATATTTCAGATTTTGTTATGAAAGTGTCTAAGAACAGTTTGATTCACTTGAAAAAACATGCAACAAATTCCATTTGATGTTCACTTCTTCCATTAATTATGCACAATTTAATGTAAAAATCCACACTGTAGAATATTTAGTCAGGTAACCAAATGAATTTCATTTAAGTCTACATTGTTGTAAAAAAAACAAACCCTGCAATTTTTAAGCATAATTCCCAAAAATGATGCCCAAAAAGTTGTCTAGGTAGCGAGCTCACTAGGTTATGAGACACAGCCCGATGTTGAGGCATGACAGGTTGATATGCACACTGTAAAATGTGACCCTGGACCACAAAACCAGTCATAAGTTGCACGGGGATATTTCTAGCAATAGCCAAAAATACATTGTATGGGTCAAAATTATAGATTTTTCTTTTATGCTAAAAATCATTAGAATATTAATTAAAGATCATGTTCCATTAAGATATGTTGTAAATTTTCTACCGTAAATATATAAAAACTTAATTTTTGATTAGCAATATGCATTGCTAAGGACTTCATCTGGACAACTTTAAAGGCGCTTTTCTCAATATTTTGATTTTTTTTTGCACCCTCAGATTCCAGATATTCATATAGTTGTATCTCGGCCAAATATTGTCCTATGCTGATTTATAAATCTCAATTTCGAAAAATGTTGTGGTCCAGGGTCACAAATGTTTTGTCAGGTAACCTAAAATGAGCTTAACATTTAAATGAATTTTGTTCAAGTCAAAAAATATGAAGTAATGTATTACAGAATCAACCTGACAACATTAGGTTACACCAATGAAAGTCGTTTTAGGATCAGGCCAGGCTGAAATAACACAATTTTCACTTTTATAGGGCACTGAAATACAACCCTTGTCTTTGTTTAGGAATGAGACAATGAATGCTCACATAACCTCATTTATTATGCAAAGGAAACCAGAAGGCTCGTGCTGAAATACACGTACCGGAAGATTTTGCTTGCTTCCTTATTTTACGTTAGTCACATCTGTTAATGTTTTTTTTTGTTTTTTTTCAATTTGCATGACAAACTAACATGCAAAACAAAGCAGGGATAAAAGCATAGCAAAAATCAACTCTAAACTCTTCAGAACGGCTTATTTGAACATTTCAAATAAACAAACTGTTAAATATTACATTGAAAATGAAAAAGCATCTGTTCTTTTCATTAAAGAAAATGCACATATGATGTCAATGCATGTAAGCATCCATTATGTTACATAACATGAGAAGAAAGAAAGAAAGAAAGAAAATGCACTGAGTTTAAACTTTCAATAATTCACTCACCCTCTCTGCGACACTTTGATCACACACTCTTTTGGTTAGTGTGTGATGAGAAAGAGAAGCGTCACTCTTCATCACTTGTACTTCTGCTGAATTCCGAACCGATCATTCGAGTGCCACCGGCCAATCAGCGCGCGTCTCTTCGCCAGTCTCGCGAACGATCAGCCAATAGGAAGAGAGAGAGAACTTTGGAAGGGAGGGGAGAGAGCGGAGGAGATAAAGAAGAGTTACTTGGGTTCGAGTCCCACATCCAATCGGCAAAGTGCAGTCATACTAAACCAACATCAGTGATATTAACGGAAATATAATGTAAAAATGCTACATTATTGTTTATAAGAAATGTACCTTACCATTCATAGTGAAAATGAGTAATAATACAGTGACATAAATTGAATTGGAGAAAATGCATGTTGCATCTTGCTCTAGAATGCTGTAAAAATATGTTTTTGACAATAAAAAGTAAGAGTTACCTTATAATTTTGAGTGAAAATCTATATACTGCTGTTTTTAAAAACACAACTTGGATAGGATTTTGACTTTAAATTGAAAGAATATTTAAATACTTTCGATATGTTGGCATCAAGGTTATATAATTTATGAACATCAGTTATAAACTGATACATGCAGTCACCACATGCCACACTGTAATGCCCAAAACGTTGTTACTATAGTAAATTTTATCAGCTGCAATTCAGTTGATCCAATATGAATTCAGAATGAGAAAGAGCTTTATTGCCAAGTATGTTTGCACATACAAGGAATTTGTTCTGGTGAAAGAAACAACAACACACAGATAATAAGAAATATACTGTAAATGTATAAATATAAACAGAAATAGACCAAATTTGTATGTACAGTTGTGGTGTATAGATGGAATAGAATAGAATTGACAAGGAATGGAATTAAGGTAGCATTGAGTAAATAAATGTGGTATTGCACATCTTTTTATTGAACAGTAGGGGAGAACATTTAACTGTTCATGAGGTTGCCTGGGGAAGAAACTTTTGCATAGAGCAGACAATTCTCTATGCATATTAGCACGTGATATAGGCACAAATTCCTGACTGATCTGACTGTTAAACATTTCAAATGAAAAAAGAAGAACTTTGGACTTTTTTTGCAGACTTATTCTGAACCTGCTGATTTTCTACAGCTGCATTTTACCATCCGTCACAATTTGTATTCACAAGTTGTATTAACATCTATGAATACATTTTTCTCTGATAAAGCCTATAATAAAATAAGGTAAGATAATTAGGCCTACATGCTCATAAATGCTCATTTGCAGGAACAGAGATGCATAAAAGAATATTTTGCAGCTGCAGCATTACTTTCCCTTTAGTTCACAATTATTTTACCGAAATTTTAGCAGACGTAATTTTCAGCTAAACTTAAGAATGAAAAAAAAAAATCTCTCTATACCTGTAAAATAATTAGAGGTAGCTCATGTATATCTGGATAGGCCTATATCTGTACATTTGAATAAAAATAACAATCTTTTCCCATCCATTCAATAAACCTGTATATCATATGTAAGCAATACATAAATGTTATATTGACCTGAAATGTTTCAAAAGCACTGCAAAACCTTTGTCCTCCATCATAGGGTTGTCAAAGCAGGGACACATTATAAAAATTATCAGCTTGGCTCATGAATTTTAATTAGGTTAGTAATCCTAAACAATGGTGACTTCTTTCTGATTTCTAAAAGTGATTTGGACATTGCTTTTATTGGTTCTAAATGCATCCATCATAAAAACAGTTGTAATGGTTGCTACAGCCCTGACCTTCATAAATTCATAAAATCATGCAGGCAGAAGATGGAAGATATTTAGTACAATTGTTCACCTTTATCCACTTCAAACACCACAAAAGTGACTTTTTAATATTGAGTCAAAAGTTTTAACTATAGTTTGCATCACAATGTCTGGGAAGAAACACACAACTTCCTATGGATTGAACTCCCAGTTTTGAGCTCCAATGAGTGTTCATGGAGATCACCGTTGTCCAAAATGTATATTGTCCACCAATGAAAAACCTTTATGATCCCTAAAACATGAAATGTGGTTATAAAGTGAATAAACTTGACCAAAACCCCATGGAAATCAACCGTGTGAGTTGCCACCGTTTAACAATGGACAACATCATAAAAGAAGACTTGAAAATATGGTTGTGCATAAGTTAGAAAATTTATATGAAGATTTCAAATGAGAAATATCATCTCATAATGAATGAAAATCTTAAAGGCAGCTGGTGTAGCCTGATTTCTGACCTGAAGCTGAGCACTTGCTCACTCAGCATCAGGTTCAGAGGTCTATGAAGTGAGCAGGCCACTAGGGGGGTCTGTGCTGCTCTGACACCATGGAACATCAAGGCTGAACTTTGATGCATTACATCAACACTTCAGCAGAAAAACACCTATATAGGGCAGAGTAATTTAGACACTTATCAGTAGTGCAACACCACAAATCATAATAAGAAGACTCGTGCCTATATGACATAAATCTAGTCTGCCTTCATAATAAAAACCCCAATAACAAACATTATATAATGCTTTACAGATCAATAGCTCATATAGTATATTCAATTTTGAACAGGCCATGTATGACTTGGAAGACGGTCCATGGAGTGAACTTCATTCAGATGTAGTTTTGAATGTTATTTTCAGAGCAGAAGAGCCGAGTGTGAATCATCTCACTAAAATTAGCAGTTTGTTCAGCCTTCGTCTGTCTGTCCTCACTGTGCCACCTTTAAAATACTGTACATTTGTTTATTTATTTATGTTGTGTAGATATGCTATTATGCACATCCTGAGCGGCACAGAAAGTTGTGTTGCAGTTGATTTGCTGACAGAAACAATTTTACTTCGGATTTTGTGCCTACAGTTTATTTATTGCACCAAATAGCTACTTTTCATAATAATTCATAATAACATGTGACCCTGGACCACATAACCAGTCTTAAGTGTCAGTTTTTCAAAGCTTTCCATTGATGTATGGTTTGTTAGGATAGGACAATATTTGGCCGAGATATAACTATTTGAAAATCTGGCGGCATAAAAGAAAAATCTATAATTTTGACCCATACAATGTATTTTTGGCTATTGCTACAAATATCCCCCGTACAACTTAAGACTGGTTTTGTGCTCCAGGCTCACATATATCTCCTTTATATAAAGCATTAAATTTATGCTTTTATTATTAATAAAAATGTGTTGTTTTTTTAAAATTATGTGTACATGTAAATAAATGTAAACAATAAAGTGTATATGTAAATAAATAAAAACGATATGTGTACAATTATATGTATTTTAATATGTTAAATATTAAAGTAGTTATTTAAAACCTTTATGAATGATAAAAAAACAAATAAAAATTAAAAGTTCACAATCAAGTTTTTAAAGAATGTTTAATATTGATAAATATAATAAATATTTCATACACCTTACTTAATAATAATGTCATTTAACAATAACAAATACGTTTCTGCATTGCATAACGTGAACTTGGAATAGAGGAATTTGACCGCCTCTCTCCACCCGGACCACGTGACAATCGTGTGTAACTCTCATGTCCCTGTTTCGGTTGCTAGGGGAGAGAGACGGTCCATGGCAACGCTTTACGCAAACTCCACACCGAGAGAGAGAGAAACGCGAGACGGCTTTAAACGCACAACGTTGGAAAGAAATGCAGACATCGTGTCGGGCGCTTCTGGAAATCTTAAACTGACATCTCAGAGGATTTTTGTCTGATTTAGAACCACGCAACCCGGGCTTACAGTTTGGTATCATCGGTTCGGTTCACATTGCCGCCGGCCAGGTCAAAGCGAGAGACCGCGATCCACAGACCGGGCTGCCGGGACAAGAGCTGTGTGTGTCGGCAGAGAGACGCTCAGCACCAGCGTTCACACAATCAAACCTGACAGACTACTGAAACGCGCTGTGAAAGTTTGTGACTGTAATGTGAGTCAATTCATGCTTATTATACACTTTAAAAATGACTAAATAACCAATGGACTATGAAAACGGTACGTAATTAATATGCAAATGTTGGCAGCTACTTTGACACTCATCTGTTAACTGAGTTTACATTACAGAGACAAAATTAAGCTTTCTTCCTGTTACAGTTATACTTATTTTTACAACTACTACTATTACTACTATTATTATGATCTCTTCTATAGCATATCATTTTATAAAGAGTACACAAAGCAATCGACACAAACACCCAGAATGGCTCCTTGCTGGAATCGCTGCCTTGTTTACTGACGTTGGACCTCGTTGTACTCGGACTGAGGGGAAGCCGCCTGTAGTCAGAGCACCATGTGTCGCTGTGCTGGCTCTGTCACTGCCGGGTCAATCCTACTGAGTGAAACTGACACGGGGAGGGGGGGCCAGCCCCACAGACCGCCTCACCCTCTTACCCCGTCCTGAAACACACTCTCACGACACACACAGACAAGCGCCGGGCTAGCCGGCCAAGGGTATGGGCAACTCGTCCCGAAAAGAGGCCCAGGACGAAGGAGGAGAGGAAAAGGAGAAGAAGGTTAAAGAGAAGGGAGATGAAGGAGAGGAGGAAACGGCTGAAAAAGAAGAAGACAACGAGGTCATGGAGGATGTGGAGCTGCCGGTCGGAGTTGACAAGCTCTTGGAGAGGGGAGATCCAGTGTTGGACCTGAGCTACTACAAATTCCGTCGCCTTCCTTGTCAAGTCCTGGATCTGGAGTACCTGGAGAAGCTCTACGTCTGTGGAAACCGTCTCCGCGACGTCCCTAAGGGTATCACGAGGCTGCAGGGTTTGCGTACCCTGGCGCTCGACTTCAATAAGCTTGATGACGTTCCTCTGTCGGTGTGCCAGCTGACTAATCTCACGTGTCTTTACCTGGGAAGCAACCGGCTGATGAGCCTCCCACCAGAAGTGAGGAACCTGCAGAACTTGCGTTGCCTCTGGGTGGAGAGCAACTACTTCCAGCGATTCCCCAAGCAGTTGTACGACCTTCCCAATTTACGCTCACTGCAGATTGGGGACAACCGTCTGCGCACGCTTCCCTCGGACCTATGGCGCATGGAGTCCCTGAGAGGACTCTGGCTGTATGGAAACCGCTTTCAGGAGTTTCCGCGAGTGCTCCTCAAGATGGAGCAGCTGGAGATTCTGGACATGGACCGCAATCGGATATCAGAGTTCCCAAACTTGCATCATCTACCCGCGCTGCGACTCCTCTCCTATGACCACAACCCTGTGAAGGAGCCACCGCGTGTAGGGGAGGAGGTGCTTGTAGTCGGGGAGGGAGCTGAGGAGGTGTTGCAGACCAGAGAGAGAAGGAGAGATGCAAAAGAACGAGCAGAGAAGGAAGCAGAGGAGGTAGCGGCCACGGCAGCTAGTCCGGTGATTCATGGAATACTCAAGAAACTCCGAATGAACTCCGCCCTTAACCTGGCAGCTGCTAAGGAGAAGGAAACAAATGAGTCGGTTCCATCAACAACCCCAACTGGGGATGAGAACGGACCACAAAATAATGACGGAGGGGCAGAGTCTGAGAGACAAGGTGTGGCGTTTGAGGAGGCGGGGCTTGGTTATGACTACGGCGGTCTGGAGTATGAAAGGGAGGAGCTAATCTGCGAGGGGGAGGGGTATGAAGGCTACGAGGGGGCGGAGTTAGAGTATGAGAGCGAAGAAATGGACTATGAATATGAAGGGGAGGAGTGAGAATAACCTTGATCCTTGCACCTGTGGGTCATTGTAGTCTACTTATTTAATCTGAAGTGTGTAATATCTGCAAACAGAGTTGCAGTTTATTTTAGCAGCCAATTGTTTTAACCAACAGTCATTATTTTTGCAATTCTTTGGTGCGGACGCTACACACTTCCGTTTTAAGCATCTGAGGTGTTACTGCAAGGGTTGCAGGTTCAATCCCAAGGATGTGCCCCAAAAAATGTAACTTAAGTAACCCCAGGATACTTTATGGGGCAATGAAAGCGACTGCAAGTCACTCTAATAAAAAGCATCTGCTAACATTAATATTAAATTATGTCTGATTGGTTGGAAAGTTGAATGAAAGGTCAAGTTTAAAAACAATACCCAAAAATTAATATTCTGCTATTATTTGCTCACTCTCATGTTGTTCAAAGTCTGTATGACTTTTTCTACTGTGAAACACAAAAAAAGATATTTTGACTATTTTTTTTTCTCCATTCAATGAAAGTAAATGGGGTCCGTAACTATATTGATATTATATTATAACTATATTGAAACCCTATTGATTTTAATTGTATAGACAAAAGAAAACACTGTAATGTTTTTTCAAAATATTTTCATTTACACTCTGCATAAAGGAATACAGGCTTGGAATGACTTTAGGGTGAGTAAATGATGGCTCAGGAAACATAAAAATCTGTAACACAACTTATAAAATACAGCTTAAGTATAAGTGAGTGTTGCTGTTATTAGAAGGCATTTATTGTTGGCCAGACAATTACTGCAATCCTCAAACACAGGACTCTCTTCAATAATTACAGGGTTTATTGATTTTAAGACTTGTCATTTGTAAAAATCAACTGTGAAGACCTGTGAAACTGCACAACTTTTTCATGCGTCAAAAAAACATTATTACTGTGTGCTGTGTATTTCTAATTAAGAGCAGGGCTCAGGCATTTTTGTTTGTGTGTGTAAGTGTGTCTGGAACTCTACCCTGACACGAGTGTACTGTTTATAAGAAACTTGATGCTGCAATTGCAGCGATGTGTGTTGGTGAAACCAAATATTCTCTTATTAAATAACCAATGAGTTTGCCAAATATGTTTCAATGATTCATGTCTTGTCGGACTCGGAGAATCCTATATGTCCGGCTGTGGAACAATGCTGACATGATCTGAGACAGATGGGAAGAGCTAGCCAAGTTAGCACAAATAGAAGTAAATGTTCTCTCTCGTCTTAAGCTTGAAGGACTCGATGTGTGAAAGTCAGAGAGGAGGCGTGCGGACAGAAGAGAAACATCAGGGAAAGAATAATAGTGGGGGTACAATCCATAAAAGGCCCGGGTACCTAGTCAGTGACGTTTTGGGAGAAAGACTGAGAGAGAGCAGCGCTTAATGTGTAAATTATGAGGTCCCAGAGCAATGGCTGTAATGGATCCAGCAGGTTTGTGGGTTGGGTGACGGTATAAAAATGAAAATAGTGTTTAACACCCAATTAACACCGCAAGCAAGCCATGCGACACAATGCAAAGCAAACTAGATCACACCAACCTTAATCAAAGAAGGTGTCTCCACTGCAAGAAGTTCAGACGACTTTATTGATTATGATGGGAAATCTAGGAAAAGATTTTCAGCGAATAACAATTTGGCTTCAGACTAGCAATATAACACAATCATATGGACCACTTTTCTGATAATTTTAAGGTGCTTTTTTTATTTTTGTAGCTTGATGAATACAGTTCTTATTCACATTCTTAAGAAAAAAATCTTAAAAATTCACCTTTTGTGTTATATGGAAGAAAGTCATATTATTTCTCAAAACTCTTTGTTCCCAAATGCATAAGTTCAAGAATTAAATAATTGTTTTGAATTATAGAGTTCATCTGGAGAAACCACTGCCCTCTAATTTGCATGTTCCTCATTTGTTCATTCTTTCCCTACGATATCAGTCTTATATTGACCTATTTTTCTATTCCAGTCACATCTGCCAACTCTCTCATTTTAGTCAAGAAGTGTGTTTTCATTGCCCTTTCCTCCTCCTTCCCCTTTTCTTCCTTCATCCATCATTATGCTGTTTAAACTCTCTCTCCATCTCCTGTCACTTCTCATCTCTCCCCGAAAGAGTGTCAAAACCCATCTGTTAAAATATTTACGTAACGCTATGAGTCTGTCATTACTGCTGCGAAGAATCTGAAACAAGTGTTTTGGCACAACCTTTGACAGGAAGCGTGTCTCCACCCAGATCTCCAGGCCAGACTCAACACAAACCCATCACGCATACGCAAATGTGCACGGATCAGGTGTCTTTAAAAAAGCTAGTTTTCAAGCTAGATTTTTCATTCACATCTGCAAACAGCCAAATACTTAAGACATCTCAGACGGAGTGCATACTTTGAGCAAAGCAAAAGAACTTAAGGTTGGCAGATGAGAATAAAGGAACGCTTTGCATAGTGAAACTTGGCTGTTTCAAAGACACCTGAGCCGTGCATATTTGCGTATGGTGGGATGAGATGTGTCGGCTCTGGCAGGTAGAGCTATGATTTCAGCTGTGGAAGACATTAAACAATTGATCAAAAAAGTGGTTTGATGGTTGCTGAAGTGTTGCTATTTTGAGGTAAACAGACTCTGCCTTTCATTAAAACTTACTATTTGTGGTGTTACTAAAACAAGCATTACTATTACAATTGCTCATACTTTGGATTGTGATTCGAACAAACACCTAACAACATGTATTAAACTTTGGTGCAGCACAACGTTTGTGTTATGGACATGAATGACACTTCAAATTGGCCTGACAGACAATAAAACAATAAAAAGGACAAGTAAAAACAGCACAAAACATGTCTAATGATCTCTTTTATCTCAATTTGATTGCTCATTATATGCCATCTCTAAAGGCATAAGTCAGTCTCAGAGATTGTGGCATAGCCGTTAGCCCTGGATCCTCAGGCAGCAAGTATCAAGTATCTGCGGAGTGGTTGAGTGCTCTGACACAGTCCAGGCCTGAAGAGGAGAACATAGTGTCTGTGCTTAATCATTTAGCAGCTTACTGCTAGTTTACGTTAACGCCATTCTCCCAAGGTCAGCCGCATAGCAAGCCGTGAATGAGCACTGGACCGCCTCTGCGGCGCTTGAAACTTCATAGCCGTGTTACTGGCGCTCACATTAATATCTCTGTCACTGCCAGATCTCAGCAGAAGTCATCTGGTGTCAGAAATGTAATCCGAGCCATTGTGACAGTGTGTCAGCACTAGAGGAGGGACCATCCAGCGCGTATGATTTTGCTCAAAAGTAGGGCATGTTGTATATGCCAGTTGGTTGGTTTTACACTGTAAGCCATTAAAAGTGTAATTGCAAGGCTAGAAAACCGCAGTGTGAGAACTAGATTTTCAGATTTACTTAAGAATATGGCTATGTCAAAATATGCCTACTTCTAAACTATATACTAGGAGAAAAACATTATGTGCGCCAAGTAGTATGTCCGATTTCATAGTATTCGTAAAATAGTAGGTGAAAATTCTCTGGTGAGATTCTTAAGTGTGCATCTGACGGACACTTTACTATCCCATGAGGCCACGAGAGAGGATTTGTGAACGGCAATGAAGCGATGCAACTGACGCCGTAGGTCACATGACAGCGACAACATGGCGGACACAGAACGTCCAAATTTCATATACTATATACTATAAACATACATATTTTTAACGGTTGCGAAGCAAGTTTCAACTAAATGTAGTATCTACATTTGATTTCTGACACGTGTATGTGTGTGCTAAAATGTTGCCAGGGTGTTGCTAAGTGGTTGCTGGTGCATTGCTAGGGTGTTCTAAATGGTTGCTTATTGGCTCTCTGATATTTTGGTCACGAAATATGATTTTTTTTTTTTTACCAGGCAAATTTGACGTGTCATTTATGTCCATATAGTGCAAACGGTGAATCAAACATCAAATAGTGTTTAATACTTATGTTTAGTGTTTTTTCAAATCATGTATGAACAATAATAATATTAATGCTTGATTGCTTAATGACCAAACAGCTCAATTTACTGCAAAATAGCAACACCTCTGCAGCCATCAAACCACTTAGAGACAAGCACTTGAGTCTCTTTTTCAGTGTTAAGCACTGGCTAAAAAGACCAGTGTTCCTTTATTTAATCAATCCCTATTCTCTTTCTCACAACGATTATTAAGGATAATGAACGATCTGCTTGTGTGGGAGAGTGAACACTGGCCCTGAGATGAGAGAGAGAAGCTCACACACACACACACACACACACACACACACATGTTGTGTTTCTATGTTTTATGGGGACATTCCATAGGCGTAATGGTTTTTATACTGTACAAACTGTATGTGCTATTGCCCTACACCAACCCTACCCCTAAACCTACCCCTTACAGGAAACTTTGTGCATTTTTACTTTCTCAAAAAAACTAATTCTGTATGATTTATAAGCTTGTTTCCTCATGGGGACCTCAAAAAAAGGTCAAAATTTACTAGTATTACTATCCTTGTGGGGACATTTGGTCCCCATAACGTGATAAATACCAGGTACACAC
>NW_015548244.1:593991-596045 GCF_001515605.1 Sinocyclocheilus anshuiensis | reverse complement strand
TATTGGCTCTCTGATATTTTGGGCACGAAATATTATTTTTTTTTTTTTACCAGGCAAATTTGACGTGTCATTTATGTCCATATAGTGCAAACGGTGAATCAAACATCAAATAGTGTTTAATACTTATGTTTAGTGTTTTTTCAAATCATGTATGAACAATAATAATATTAATGCTTGATTGCTTAATGACCAAACAGCTCAATTTACTGCAAAATAGCAACACCTCTGCAGCCATCAAACCACTTAGAGACAAGCACTTGAGTCTCTTTTTCAGTGTTAAGCACTGGCTAAAAAGACCAGTGTTCCTTTATTTAATCAATCCCTATTCTCTTTCTCACAACGATTATTAAGGATAATGAACGATCTGCTTGTGTGGGAGAGTGAACACTGGCCCTGAGATGAGAGAGAGAAGCTCACACACACACACACACACACACACACACACACACACACATGTTGTGTGTCCATGTTTTATGGGGACATTCCATAGGCGTAATGGTTTTTATCCTGTACAAACTGTATGTGCTATTGCCCTACACCAACCCTAGCCCTAAACCTACCCCTTACAGGAAACTTTGTGCATTTTTACTTTCTCAAAAAAACTAATTCTGTATGATTTATAAGCTTGTTTCCTCATGGGGACCTCAAAAATGTCCCCACAAGGTCAAAATTTACTAGTATTACTATCCTTGTGGGGACATTTGGTCCCCATAACGTGATAAATACCAGGTACACACATACACACACACACACCCACCAACCTAAGCAGGCACCATAACTGTGACCATATGCCAGCCAGCTGAGCTTTCATTTTGTGCCACTCCGTTCTCGGCATGGCTAGGAACTTGTGTACATAATTTGTGCATATCTGTGTGTATCGGTTTATGAATGACAATGTGCATACGAGTGTGAATATTTCTTCTACGCAATCTGTTGTTTAAGCAACCATGTTTAAGCAACACTTCCTGGTCTTGCATTCAGTCTTACGTCAATAATTATGTTGCTCATCAGGTTTTAGACAACCTGCTCAAAATGATTACAATCATTGCAGATGTTAATTATTCTCTTTAACTTAGTGATTGCTATCGAGATGTGAAGAGACTTTCAACCAGCATAATAAAAAATGTTTTTGAACCAAATCATGCCTTTCATAGTGTTAAGGCTTTGTTAAAATCACTAACCCTATATGATCCAGAATTTTTGTGATGCTTAGCAAACACCTCTAAACATAAGCAATATAACTTTGTCTGAAAATGCCAAGATAGAGATGATCAAGCTAAATTGGACAGTATTAAGTTTAAATGAATATTTTAGATTTATTGTGAAGCCAGGACATTAGATCCACTAAGATTAAACCTGTGTGAAAGAGAGAGACAAACAGTGGATGTTATTAACAGGTATTCAGGTGTACAAGAAAGAATACATGTATATGATGTGTTTATGTGTGTACCTATCCGTGTCTCGTCCACTGTACCCGCTCTCTCTATGTCTCTGTACGCCTCCTCTCACCCACTCAGATCTCTGCTGCCCCACTGATGATTTGTCACAAAACCTGCAACAATTATAAGGATGAAAACCTAATTTAAACCAATCAGGATACACTCATCCACCCAGCAACCAATCAGAACACATTCGTTCCTCCAGCAGCCAATGAGAACTCACTGAACCCCCAGGTTTGAAACAATGTAATGCAGTAGTTGCCCATGTCTACAGGGCGCAGACAGTCAGATTAGATAAATGAGCAATCAGTTTTGCCAGTCAAGTACCAGGAAGAGACAGAGACAGTCAGACATGACTCACTTGCTTTTGTAGTGTGTGAGAAAGTGTTGCGGGTCGGCTGGTGTATGTGAGAGGCTTGTGATGTTGGGGGCGTTCAGGACGAATCCTGATGAGCCCTGTAGAATACAGAACAGCCAGTACACAACACCATTCCAGAAATCCCTCTTAAAGGGGTCATATGACGTTGCTAAAAAAGAACATTATTTTGTGTATTTGGTGTAATGAAATGTGTTTATGCGGTTTAAGGTTAAAAAAACACATTATTTTCCATATAC
>NW_015548244.1:585667-591787 GCF_001515605.1 Sinocyclocheilus anshuiensis | reverse complement strand
TTTGAATAGTCAGTGGCAAATCCTTTAAATATGAAAACGTACTTACAGGCTGTGAGTCAGCATTATTTGTCAGAACCACCGGCATTGTTGGCTACTCTCCCAGGATAAAGAGAAAGGAAAACTTGAAATCGCATCATATGACCCCTTTAAAGCAGCAGCAGCACAGCAAATTATATCAGATTTCCAATCTTCTTTTGAGTGGATGACTGTTCAAAGTGTTGTTGAGGTGAGTCGTGTCATCTTTGAGTGCTTTTTTGACATTAAATCGGAACTGGCACAGAACGGATTGTCTTCCAAATGGCTTTTCTGGGAAGGAAAGCACATTTTGCTCATTTTTTTTACTTCTTGTAGGAAAAAATAAATTGACAGTCTAATATAAAGGATCATTTACAGATTTAGTTCACCCTCGTCAATCCAAACCTACACTATTAGAATAAAAGGTAAAAAAGCTGTCACTGGGACAGTACTCTTTCAAAACCTACTAATATGTACCATTTAGGCAGTAATGTGTACCTTTAAAGGGATGGTTCACCCACTAATATGCACGCTTTAGGGGTAAATAAAGTACAAAAGAAGTACCTTTAGAAAGGTGACAGCTTTTGCACCTTTTTTTCTCAGAGTGTATATGACTTTCTCTCTTCTAGCAGCATGCTTAGCATTCCCACACTTTTTAACTGGCAAATTTGAATGATTTCTCCATGATATTTCTAGTAATTAAACTGAACATAACTAGGAATGTTTATTCACTATAGAACTTTCCCTGTTATTTCCAGGTTTTCCATGACTGTCAGAGCCTTGCATATTCCAAGTCGCTTGTTGATGTGGCATGACCCAATGTGATATTTTTGAATATAATTGGATATGGATAAGATTCAAAAGCCATGGTGGAAAAAAGATTGACAGAAAGTCATATGGGTTTGAAACAAGGGTGAATAAATAATTAGGAATAACTATTCCTTTTAATGGTCTAATCTAATCTTCCATATGTTTAATTCAATGAAATGTATATTGGTTGTTCGTTTAAATCTATTTGAGCAGTCACAGCCAAATAAAAAAGTGCAGTTTTCAACTTTCACAAACCTAGAGGGCAAAATATATTGGTTTTATTTACCATCGGCCCAATGGATAATCTAGTTGTAGCAGTTCTAGTCTTCTGTCCGCTGTCCTCACTAACACCACCCTGTAGTGAGGCCTGTGGGCAGAACATCCAATAAACCAAGATCCTTGGTCAGAAACCTTGTTGTAGTCTTATTTGTAGAGTTTATCTAGTGAGAGAGATACTCACTGAACTGGTCAGAGGCCTCTGGGTTTCTCTTGTAAATCCAGTTTCTCGAAGTGCACGGGAGGCAAGTTTTGGTAATGCTTCACTGCCCTGAAACACACGCACGCACACACACACACACACACTAAATAGGCTACAGACCTCATCCAGCTGACGCACACTATAAAAAAGTGTAGAGATGTTGATGGACAGAGTAATAACAGAGAACGAGAGAAACAGAAGACCACCTGTAGGAAACATCCGGGAAGGAAGTCAGTCCTCATCACACTTTCCTGTGTCCTGCGAGCGTCATCCTGACAACCATCATTACCCAATCAGAGCAGAGAGTCAGCATAACATCGGAAAAAGGATTTCTCATCATGAATACAACATTAAGAATTATGGATCAATGCAGTTAAAAAAACAGTGACAATGACTTTGCCGACAGATTAAAATGATGGGCTGACCCTCGCCCCCCCCCACACACACACACACCATGTTAATATTTTGAGGGAGGAAGGTGTTCAGCTGTAGATTGGCTTCCTTAGTGAATCCACTATCTTCTATGGGTCCAACTAAAACACAAACACACTGATCTGAAACACCTAGAATGCAACATCAAGAACTTTTTAATCTACAAAGAACCATTATTTTAAAACCACACTACTTGCCCAAAACTCTGAGGCGGTGAGGAATGTAAGTGCCTTTATATTCAGTCTGACAGGACGCTGCTCTCTAAGAGACAGAGATAGAGAGAGAAAGTAAAAGCACAATGAGGCCAGGGTGAAGTGACATGGCACGGTGCCCTTGAAACCTGCTGCGTTTCTATGTGTGTGTCTTTGGCTCTCACAGGTCTTGGCTGAGCTTGGAGCTGCAAATATCCGCTCTCTCTGAGTCTGAACCCCGAGCAGGCCAAAGTCTCCGTCCCGTCAGGCAGAACCAGACGCTGGTAATGACGCTTCGATTGAGACTCAAAACTATCCAACAGTGAGAGACTAAGAGAAAAGAAAAAGTATATGTGTCTAGAATGATTTAGTGAGGTGCAAAAAAGGTTTTGGACACACACACACACACACACACACACACACACACACAATCTGGGTCTTACCCAAATTGAGGATTATCATAGCGGTCCAGGCTGGAGCTGTAGTGCAGAAGAGGACGGTGGTTGGCAGAGTAACCCGTCCCAAAATGATGGCCTAGACATGGCTGGAATAACTCCTTACCTGGATAAAAGAGGACACAACCCATGGCAGATTCAACATCCTATATTCCACGACACAAATAAATCTAATAGCTACAGTTGAAATAAGGATGTACCAATATATACATTTTTGACCAATATACAGTTTGAACGATTAATTGCCGCTTTGAATGATTACGTAATTGTGGCATCCATGATTGTAATCACGATTAGAAATTCGATTAATTGTGCATCCCTAATATGACATATGCTATATTCACTAAAATAATTATTCATTTGGGCCATGTTAGATGTTTATAACTTCTTCAATTCATCTAAAAGAAGTTGCATGAAGATTCTTCAAAAATTCTCTTTCTGTGTTCCACAAAAACAACACAATTAAACAAGACAAAAGTAAGGGAAATAAAGAAAAAATATTCTTGCTCAGATCTAGAGTTTTGAATGTTTCGAGTAAAATAAGCAATCAAAACATTATAATGTGCTGTATAAAGGATGGATGGCTGTTATATTATATATTTCAGTATATTTCAAACTGTGGCATAGAAAAAGGCTGTTGTGTAAAACGGGAAAATTATGACCTGATATTGTCTGGCTACAGTTAGGCCTGTCGCAATAATCAATATATTGACTTATCGCACAATATATGTACATGACCTCAATAATTTTTGGTGACGCGATATATCGGCCATTATATTTACATAAAAATTTATGTCACCATGTATTTTGCATTCCACTTGCACCTGTGTCTTTTGCAGCTTCTCGTACATAACGTGGTGTAGTCATGAGGTGCTAGTTCAAATTTAACAAATGCTTCTACAAACAAAGTTTCATCTGCAGATATGGCCTTGTTTAGGGATCTGTGCCTTTGTGCATACGGACATCTGACTGCTGAGTAGTGATTGTGTTTTTCAGCAATAGTGTGCACCCTTCATTTACAGAGAAAAGAAGGTCAGGGAAAAATCTCCATAAAAGTCATTTGTGAATTTTTCTACTTTTTTCCGTTTATTTACTATTTATTCAAGTTTTTGAAGGTATCTAATATTTCGACTTAATTTCCATGATCTAAATATTCTTAAAAATTAAAAGTTTGTTGTCATTTGGAAGTGTGTAGGCCTTCTTGCATTATTATGCTGTTACATTATGATTATATATTCAGTGGCATAAAATGGTCTTAAAATGACAATAATATGGTTTATCGCATTTATTTCTGGGGCAATATATCGCACAACAAAAAGTTGTTATCGTGACAGGCCTAGCTACAGTATCAGTCTAATCATGCCAATGTCCATAATCATGAATAAAAAACCTAAAGTATAGTTTGATGAAAAGTTAGACTGAATCTAAGGTTACTCACCATAAGACTGTCTGTAGGAGGAGCAGTATTGGTCAAGGCTGATGTTAGTCGGACGCCCCAATGGTCTGCCTGTTCCAACCGAAGGTTTGACTGCACCCAAGGGTCCAACCATCTTTGACTGTGACTAACCTAACAAAATACAGAACCATAACAACTGTACACACACACACACACACACACACACACACACACTATGACAAATGAATGGTTGAGGTGATGTTTTATTTCAAGTACAATATACAATGGAAGAATTACCATTTGATATAAACAAACAGTTTCCAACACAGTCTCTGACTGAGGTCATATTAACACTAACCCACATTACTGTAACGTCAGTCTTAATCGCATTTTATGTACTTGTTTACCTTAATAGCGTCATTTAAATGCGCACTTGATGGGTCTTTGAACCGTGAAACAACAAAATATTTATATTAACATTTATATATTTTTTGTATGATTGAAATAACCTAATAACACTTAAGTTTTTGTCAAAACGGTTCGTCCTTTACCTGTCGCCCCTCCGCGCAGTAAACCACATACCTGTGCTGCTCTTTTATCCTCGCGCTCGTTACCAGGTAACCGTTACCAGGACAATCGCAGACGAGCTCGTCACGTGACACGACGCAGGTATCGGCTTTACAACAAGAAGTTTAAATAATATTCACATAACAAAGTAGAAAGAGAGACATTACAAAAGAAGGGGACACTTTTTTCCATGGCCTACGAATTGTACGAAATGTACGATGTTCGTTCGAAAATTACCTTACGACGACTGAATGGCATAGCAGACTACAGCAGTACACTACTAAGTTATTACTAGATAGATAGATTGATTAATTGATTAACATGTTCGTTCAAAAATAACCTGACACGATGACTGAATACTGACATGACAAACATGACTTGCTCAGTGATCATCATTACCATGTTAATATTGCAAGTTATTACCAAATAGACAGATAGACAGAGACATTTGATAGGTTAATGTGGGCACAAATGCATTTTAAATTGCATACTGTATGCCCCAAAGAAGTTGTGGATAGGAGTCTAGTTCACAAAATAAAAAAAATATATATAAACAATACAAATATATTAACAATAATCATCTAAACTCCGTCAGAAACTTCATGATGAGTTGAAACGGAGACTCACTTTATGCACTCAGCATATTTAATAACTGCTTGAATCTTTTTCATTCCTCTAGAGATTTTACCTGTAGATGCTGAACGTCATCAGGTATTATCCAGCGTCACTCTGACGTCACTTTAACAGATGTCGGGCTTTTAAATAGTTCAGTCGCACTTAATTAGCATTATTTTTAAATTTCTTTACAGTCATTGTTTCTTTGAATTTATTGAAATTTTTGCTTTTATTGTCAATTTGTATGTGAATTGTCACTAAATAAAGCATTTAAAATATATATATATATTGTTAATAAATGTTGTGTACTCTATACAACGTTGTATATATTTAATGTCATCTTTGTGATGTTTGCATTCATAATAAAAAAAAAAATAGTTCAGTCGCACAGCTCTTGGTGACTGTGGATGAATGTGTCCACGGCGTGGCGCTGTTGTGCTGTTCAAGTGAAGCACTGGACTGGTGTCTGCAGCCTTGTCACTTCAGAATCAGAATCAGAATCAGAATTAGCTTTATTCGCCAGGTGTGCAAACACACGAGGAATTTGTTGTGGTTTTTTAAGGTGCTCCTGGTACATACATACATGCATACATAATAATAATAATAATAATTCATTACATTTATATAGCGCTTTTCTAGGCACTCAAAGCGCTTTACATTGTCGGGGTATCTCCTCATCCACCACCAGTGTGCAGCATCCACCTGGATGATGCGACGACAGCCATAGTGCGCCAGAACGCCCATCACACACCAGCTTACTGGTGGAGAGGAGACAGAGTGATGAAGCCAATCAGCAGATATGGGGATTGTTAGGAGGCCATGATGATCAGAGGCCAGTGGGCAAATTTGACCAGGATGCCGAGGTCACACCTCTACTCTTTTCGAAAGACATCCTGGGATTTTTAATGACCACAGAGAGTCAGGACCTCGGTTTAACGTCTCATCCGAAGGACGGTGCTTGCTGACAGTATTGTAGCGTCTGGACCAATCAAAAACACAATTTTTCATTTGATTTAACAAATCAGTTATTCATTAGATTAACAAGTCGTCACAGACCCCTCACCCAATAGACTGGGCGCCAGGATGTCTGCGAATGACCACAGGCCACTGGTTACCATGGCAACCCCGACACCTTTGCTAAGACCAGAGCCATTTACGACC
>NW_015548244.1:567594-585490 GCF_001515605.1 Sinocyclocheilus anshuiensis | reverse complement strand
AATGTGTATGAATCTGGAACAGTAGATTTATGTACAGATTTGTGCATTATTTACTCTATATACAGTTGTATAAATAAAGAGATATGCGTATGTATTTACATAATACTTGAGAAAGAGGCAATAATTAAGGATGTAGAATGAATTACGGAAATGAATTACAGAACGCAGGTAATGATTCATATGTTAGCGGTTTAAGCTGGAGATGGCATGGGGGAAAAAACTGATTTTATGCCTAGGTGTTCTAGTGCACAGAGATCTGTAGCGTCTGCCTGAGGGGAGAAGTGTAAACAGGTTGTGTCCGGGGTGAGAGGGGTCTTTGATGATGTTTCCTGCCCGTTTCTTCACTCTGGAGTTGTACAAGTCCTGAAGACTGGGCAGGTGCACACCAATGATTCTTTCTGCTGTCCTAACAGTCCGTTGCAGTCTTCTTAAATCTGATTTGCTGGCTGACCCAAACCAGACAGTTATAGAAGAGCACAGAACCGACTCAATAATAGCTGAGTAAAACTGTGTCATCTTCACGCCCTTTGTTTCACATCATCATCATCTTGTTCAATGTCCCATTGATGCACATGTCTTTATGAAATATTTACAGTGTTGAGAGTGTGCTTATATATTATTATCAGATCCCAGATGTACTTAACAACTCTATACAGTCTGTGTGGCCTTGTCTGTTTCACAGCCGAAGTCATTTGCATAATCACCATGGCCTCAGCAGTGAGTACGGCAATAACATGTCACGACATTAACATTACTCTCCGCTCTGGAAAGATAAAGTCAAATCCATCATTACAGCGGCTATCAGCATGTCCCCACTGTCTACCTGTCTCCCACATTAATTCGGTCTCACCTTCACTGACAGGGCATCGTCACTCCTATCTACCAGCGAATGAATGTGAAATATTGCTCCTGCAGGGTGGCCTGTTGCTCTCATGGGTGTTTATTCGGGTGTTTATTGAGCGGTGCGTGTAGGCATGACTGCCCTTGCGAATAACAGCACCATTGGGTTTGCTCAAGCGGCACGGTGATGTGTCCATGACCAAAAAACTCTCTCCCTTTTCTGCAGTCATCTCCTCAAATGGATTAATCTTTGTGGCATGCAACAGGATACGGAACGGTGCGCTACACTGGGGGCTGGTGCTGGGTTTTATCAGTGCAGGTAAGGTGAGGTAGGTTCAGGTACGTTATAGAGCTTTTTTACAGTGCCTAGGTAAGTGTTCACCAGCCGGAGCTGCACTATGGATCTAATCTACACCTTTAAACTCCCATACATTTTTGGATTGATGGACAAACTTGTGCACCATCAGGGTGGCGACCAGCCTAAACACCTCAAAAACAGCTTTGAAAAACATTTCTGGCTGTTTGTCAGGGTTAAATGTGACTTCCCCTGAAAGCTGAGAGGTGGGTGCTTGGCATGAAATGCCGGGAAAAAGGTCAAAACGATGTAAACTTGACATGAAAGGTGTTCCCAACTTATCTTAGGTCCGTAAACTGACTTACAAATAATGTGATATCAAAGTAAAACAAGATATTAAAGTAGAAAAAACATGGGCATTCCATACTGGAGTTGCAATTGGTTAAAATTGTTTCTAAATAACTGTTTGGTTACTGGTTAATCAGCCAAAAATTAAAATCTGTTCTTTTATTACAGATTACAAAGTGCACAAGACTAGTAGGAAAGCAAATGGGGTACATTTTGATTTCATGTTGAATCCAAACTTTTTCTAATTCTTGCATAATTATTATGCATGAATAATTACTAATATGATCTAATATCAATTTAGAGACTATATAAATGTACTTTTAAGAATTAATTTATATTATAAATTCATATATTGTAGGACCATTTGGATGCAAAAAGCTAGAAGGTGATCAAGGTGGCATAAACAAAAACCTAAAATAATGCTTTTCCCTTATACAGTCACATGACTTTTGATCTAAAAATGCTCCTGGACATGTTATTTGTCAACTGCCCAGCTGTATTTAAGTCAAGTCAAGTCACCTTTATTTATATAGCGCTTTTAACAATACAGATTGTGTCAAAGCAACTGAACAGCATTTTCAGTATTTACTGACAAGGCCAGTGGTTTGGCTTTGCAGCCTTATGCAGGCACAACACACTCACTCCGTTCCAAAACCTACCGAGCTGCCTAAGGAGTCAGCATTTTAAGGCGTCATAGGTGCGAAAAAGTGGCTAATTTTAGCCAAAGGCAGCATCGCATTTATCCTTCACAGAGAAGACAATCCCAGGATGAATTGCAATTGCATTATATTTGAAAGGAACTGCTAAAAAAAGTGTAATTTCATCCAATATTTGAGTTCAGAATCATTTCCATGTATTTTTAATCTTTGCGCCATTATCTTAGCAACAACTACTGTAATCAATTACGTCAAATCTCCTATGTGGACCACTTTTGTGAAACACAGAGTTGCTGCCTAAGAAGAGCGTTTTCTAAATCAAACACTTCAGTGCTGCCTATGTAGGCAGCTCACTAGGATTTGGATTACTGCGTCAAAATTTCATCCTTATTTCCCAAGCCGCAACCACAGATGGTGACTAAAAGTTTGGTTTCGTGATTACAGCTGACAGTCGACTCTAAACTTTTACCCAGAAGCTACATCTCTAATGGAACCGTTCCATCTTTCACAAAACCCCTGAAACTGACACCATTCATCTCACAGCTGGAAGTCTAGAAAAGAGATGCCCTTTCCAACACCATGTCTCTGTCTGCATCCCTTCGGCGAGACTAAATGAGGTCAAATGTAGCCCCTCTTGAAGGAAAAGATATCTGCATCTTTTTCCAAAGAAACGCCTGAGCCTGCACCTGTAGAATTACACAGAATGATGAAGAATTGGGATAATTTACATCACTCAGTCCTGAATTTGACTGCGCTGTATTTGACTCCAAGGCCCATTTAATGCTTTTTGCTACGTTAAAACCCATTCCACAGATTTCACCCTTGAATCAGCACAGAAGAAAGCCTGTATATTCCTTCTGAGCTGACCCTTGAGCATGAAATAACTACTTCTACACCATTTTTAAGGATGAAAGAAATAATTGATGGCAGCAAATTATCGTGAGGGCTCAAAAGTAATACTTTCATACCTTTAGCAGTAAATGTGTGCTCTGATCTCTTAATTTCAGGTGCATTTTTGTTCTCTGTCGGTGTGCTCCAGTAATCTCTAGTTTATATGCAGCTCTGTCATGGTAGATCATTCATATTTGGTGTGTTTTTTGTGCTCAGGGTGCGTTAGAAACAGTTCCTCCGGCTTTATAGCATCTCTCATTCTCACAGATGCTTTGTACCTGCACCAGACCTTTCTTATATGTTAAGAACACATTTTCAGCAGTTGACATGAAACATCCAGGTGAGACCTGCAGTGCGACATGCTATACTAATTATCAGTACATTCTGTATACAATTTTATGACCTCATATTAAATGAGATGATATATTTGTACGCGTCACCCTAGCGCCATTTTGGAGAGTATCCACTGAACGCAAACAGCGTATGTTGTTCTGTGTCAGCTGTGCCACGCGGATATGTTTTCTTCGTTGTTTGTGCTTTAATTTGAACGAAAACAACGTATCTGTGTGGTGCGGCTGACACAGAACAACATACGCTGTTTACGTTCAGTGGATACTCTCCAAAATGGCGCTAGGGTGACACGGAGGAGACAAATTATTGAATTGTTGAATCAAGTCGTTTTTTTTTTCTTTTGCAAACAAAAAGTATTCTCGTAGCATCATAATATTACGGCTGAACCCCTGATGTCACATGGATTATTTTACCGATCTCCTTGCTACGTTTCTGGACATTGATCGTGGTAGTACCATTGCTGTCTATGGGAGGGTCAGAGAGCTCTCAGATTCCATCAAAAATATCTTAATTTGTGTTCCAAAGATGAACGAAGGTCTTACGGGTTTGGAACAACATGAGGGTGAGTAATTAATGACAGAATTTTCATTTTTGGGTGAACTAACCCTTTAAGCTCCAAAAGCACAACATGAAAATACCGTAAAAGCAGCTATTTCAGAGTCTCAATATGTCATTCAATAGCTTTGTTTGATGAATAGACTCTGAAATTGCACACTTATATTCAGACTTATGGTTTGGTGCTTGATCATGTGACACGTGAGAATAAATGGCAAATTAACATGGCATGTCATCATCATGCTGCACTGTTCATTTAAGAAAACATGGCTATTAAAATTACTATATACAGCAGAAAATAATATATAACAACTTGAATTTTTATGTCCTTGTTAGACAGAAAGTAATTTCTTCCTTTGTTTCTCATCCATTTCTTTAGTCCTTTCTCTTCGTCTCTCAAGTGTAGATATTTCAGCACCTCTTTCTCCTCTCAAATGCTTTACATTTTCACACTCACTTCCCATCTTTCTTTTATTTTCTCACCCTGTCTTCCCCTTTTCTTTCTCTGTCAGATCTCTCTCTCTCCATCTGTGTCCTGGGGGCTGCTGGTACTTTCAGTGTGTCTGGACTCCCTGTTTCCAGGAAATATCATGTCAGAGCAGAGAATGCTTGTGTCCTTCTTGGCATATAAGACAGATGGAGAGAGGAAGCAAGACAGAGAGAAACACAGAGAGGTTTGGCTGTGGCATTCAAAAAGATGCCTCCATTCAGAAGCCACATAGCAAAAGAGCTACGTTCACACGTGTACAGCAGACACTGAATTCAGTGGATTTAACACTGAAAATGCAGACATGTAAACAAAGTCAAGTCCCTGTTCACTTCTCCTAATAGCCCTGATTATTACGCCACTCTCTAGAATACTTGATTCTGACTGATCAATCACAGCATTCTGCAGCCAAATATTTGTGTATAATGATGCTAAACTGTATATTTAACCATCTTAGACAGCCACAACATTTATTTCAGCTCAAATTGGTATTTTATATCTATTCAAATAAGCAGTTGTATATAATTAATTGTATAATGTACAGTCAGCCAATCATTATTGTTAAATAAACACCTTTGGAGCACAGTGTCATCATTAGCTAAATCTAAAACTATTAAACATTTTTGTCTTTTTGTTAAAATATAGCTGAAATAAAACAAAATATAAATATCTGATGAAAAACTTAACTGAAAATTAGAAACATTGCCTTGGCAAGTAACTGAAATAAAGTAAGTTTAAGTTGAAGTACTAAAATTACTGAAACTAAACCTGAAATAAAAATAAATTACAGTTAAATAGAATTAAAAAAAAATATATTATAAAAGCACATAAGCTAAAACTTATATTTGTTATAAATATTAAAGTTACTTATAATCGAATAAGCGAAGTCATGAGTTTACTTGCTTTGTTAGCAAAGCACTTAATGAAATTTAAACAATCAAAAAAATTAATAAATAAATAAGTGTTATTCTTTTAAATACATACATACACACACACATATATATATATATATATATATAAAGAGAGAGAGAGAGAGATTTTTTGTCTTTCAATATAAAATGAAAAATATATATTGATAATTAAAAATTACAGAAATACATATTACAGTAATAAGTGTGAGATTGTTGCTGTGTTTCATAATCAAACTATACAGAACATATTTAGCATGCCAAAATACATGGTTTTGTGAATGTAGCCAGAGAAAACAGTCAGTAGAAACAGCAGAGAGGGAACTGTAGAGACAGAAGGAACGAGAGTGAGGTGTGGGATAAAGGTGTGGATGGAGTGTGTCTAATATTAGTCCGCAGTGATGTCATAATGGAGCTCCAGCCGTGTCGGGTGGGTTTGGGAGTGTGCTGTGATTTAAAGAGAGTCGAGAGCTCAGCGTCTAGTCCGCAGGATCCTGGAACACTGTGTTTGTGCAGATTCTTTATTCACTCCAGGATGTACTTTAGCCTCCCGTTCTATTTTTAAACCCTTCTCAGACTCTTCTGTCCCGCTTCTTTCTCTTGCAGCCTGCTCTTACTCTGTGCTTTTCCCCACACGGACTGTCGTTCAGCTGTTTTGACAGGCCTCAGCTTGATAATCACACTACCAACTGTTCAGCTGTGCATCGCCTGACTTCAGAATCAAGAACTGGTTCTTATTCAAAAGACCGGAACCGAACAGTTTCCATGACATTTGTTTCCGTTAACAGTTCTGGAATGTCTGCAACCTTCTGATGCTGGAATCATGCTGACATCAGAATTGAATTGTGATAACAATAAGTTATGATTGCGTGAACACAGTATTGGCATCATTAGCCGTGTCACTTTCTGTTGGCTGTTTGAGCTTGTTCTTGGGATTAAAGTCTGTGGAAACCAGTGTTTCCCAACCTGGTTCTTGGAGGCACAACAGCAGCACACATTTTCAAACTACTTCTAATCAAACACACCTGATTCAGCTCGTTAGTAGAGACCTGAAACGAATAGGTCAGATAAGAGAGACATCTAAAATATGTACTGTTGATGTGGCAAATCCAAATCTGTATGGGTTTAGGAGAGATTACAAACACGTAAAGTTGCTACTGTATATGCAATAAATGTGAATGGCTAAAATGTTATATTTTTCTAAGAACTGTTTACAATTTATTTTGCATATGCTATCACTGTTCTTCTGAAATGATCATATCTGGCAACATGCTTTCGAGGGCAGTATGGTAAATGCAATGACAATTGTTTTCCATACATTGTCTATTCATTTCACCATAAAGTAAAAAAAAAATCATTAAGGATGCCATTAAAGGGGTAGTTCAACACAAATGAACATTGTCATCATTTACTCACCCACATGTTGTTCCAAACCAGACTTTCTTTCCTCCATGAAACAGAGAAAGTCCATTCTGAAAAATGTCCAGAGGCTTTTGAAGAATCGTTAAGTGGAATCCGAACATGAATTTATCATTTCTGTATGATTCCTATTCTTAGTAAAACTACAATTAGAGAAATATACGACATGCACTCAGAGTGCAATCAAACTGTGGCAAATGAATATGCCATACCAAAATTAATAACACACTCAGACTCAATATTATTTGAGCATGACAAATGCATTACCTTGTGTGGTGATAAATTCAGTCGTACTGACTTGCAAATGATTCATTGTTGTTTCTATTTATAGACAATTACATTATATTAAGATTACAAAAAAACATTATTTAGCACCAAACTCTGAATGAATAGTTCAATATGCATATTGTCATATGTGACCTTGCACCACAAAACCTCTTAAGTGTCAATTTTTTTCGAAATTGAGATTTATACATCATCTGAAAGCTGAATAAATAAGCTTTCCATTGATGTATGGTTTGTTATGATAGGGCAATATTTGGCTGAGATACAACTATTTGAAAATCTGGAATCTGAGGGTGCAAAAAAATCTAAATATTGAGAAAATCATCTTTAAAGTTGTCCAAATTAAGTTCTTAGCAATGCATATTACTAATCCGAAAATAAGTTTTGATATATTTACGGTAGGAAATTTACAAAATATCTTCCTGGAATATGATCTTTACGTAATATCCTAATGATTTTTGGCATAAAAGAAAAATCTATAATTTTAACCCATACAATGTATTGTTGGCTATTGCTACAAATATATCCCAGCGACTTAAGACTGCTTTTGTGCTCCAGGGTCACATATATTCTTGACCAAAAGCTTGAAGCAGTGATAAAGTAACAAAATTACCTTGAATAAAGACTCCACGCCAGCTGATGTACAAATGATTTAGTCTATTTTATTATGGAACATAGTAAGAACTGTGCTCCTTAACGCCGCCCACCCTCACATCCAGTCACATGGAAGGGTTTGGGTGGGACAGGAAAACGAAAAAGAAAAATTCAATCAATAAGATCACAGTCCGCTCGGCCAAAAAAACAGGAGAGGCTCAAAATTGGGAACGCTTTACTGTCACATCGCTGGACGAACGTCACAGACGCCTCAAGCTCAACGGCCCCCCAGAAAACAAACTCTCTACTGCCCACTACAGGAACAAATTCCCAAAAATTCGCCAGCTCTGAGAAAATTCACATGGGTCACAAACTTCCTTTTAAACCCTGGGTGTAGACACAACATCAGGAGCATTTTCAGGAGCAGTGATCATCGTATGATGAATAAACCTGACTGCGTGTTGTACACCTGTGCGCTACAAAAATATAGTTTCCAAAAGGCTTTTTTTTTTTTTTTTTTTTGCAGTGATGCCATTGGACAACCATTTTTGTTCCCTCAAAAACCTTTCAGTGAACAGTTTTTTCTTAGTGTGAGGAACATTTTAAAAAATCTAAGAAGCAATTTTCACCACAAAGAACCTTTTGTGGAATGGAACGTACATCATGGAAACATCAACGCCAATAAAGAACCTTTATTTTTAAGAGTGTACATTTTTAAAACTCTACAGTGACTTTCTGTCCAAGCGTTCATGGAATGTTCGAAGTTTTTTGATAAGTATGAGATCAACAGAAGAGCTTTAAGAAGAGCGAGGCGTCTGAAACACTAGCCCAGCTTCAACACTTCATTGCACAAGCATATATAGCATCTCATGAATAAACAAACATTGAAGACAAGCACAGATTACAACTAAACACTGTAAAAAAACAATGGGACTGATCGCTAGTCAACTTACGCTATCATTACCTCAGGTTGTGAAGTATGAAAATAAAGGGGAAGGGAAAGGAAAACTTGAAACGTAGTCATACAACAATGTAGAACAAAAACATGTAGTCATGAACTACATTAGTGCTTCAACATCTAGACATCTAACACTTAGACAACGACCCGATGCTAAGTTCTGACACACTAGCGTACGACGTGTGAGATAAAGCAATGAGATGCAAATCCTTGGCCAACCGATCTGCGTTCCCAAGCACTCTCCCAGGCGCCTGAACCTTGCTGTGTTCATCAACAAGCAACATATGAACAAACGAACAACCAATAGAAAGGAAACAACACACGTTGTATGATGCCACTATAGGTAACTTACAAAAACATTGAAAGAAATGAATGACAACGAGGAAAGAAAGCGAGGATATAAATATAAAAACATGTGGCATCTCTCTGCATTTACAGAAAGCATATTTAACTGGCTTAGATCGCTTCTATGCTGTTAACCTCTATCGACACTATTCTGTGAGTCGCTCACTGGCAGCTAAACTATACAGTACTGCTATTCTTCATAGATTTATAGGTTGCTTTTTTTTACACTGTACAAAGTTGGCAAAAAAATACATGAATAAATACATTGAGTCAGATTGTACACATCAAGCGTGTGTTGAGACTTCAAGCGTTCTTCGCCAGAGAGGTGTATCGGGGGGAACGAGAGCGAGCAAGAAGGACGTACGTAAGCCCTCCAGACGGGCAAAATCATTTTCTCAGTCAATTCAGAACAAATGCTTGTTTTACTGGAGTCTGTGAGTTTCATTACTAGAGTCGTCTTTTATCGGTCAGCACTCCTCAATCTAACGTAATCAACATGCGGTAAAACCTCATAATTAAATATGTGCGTTGTGTAACAGAAGTGGCTTGAAGGCTGCGATGCGCATTAAACTCAAAGTGCTGAGTGTGAGTGAAACGGATATTATTGGCTGTAGATTATTAGAATGTGTTGTAACTGGATTTCTCGTGAAAAACTTGTCTACGCAATTGGAGTTGGCCTGACAATTTTAACAATTTCTAACATCTCTAGGATATTGTGGTATTGAAACATGGTCAGGGACCTCAACATATATATATATATTTTTTGTGGTACAGCAGCTGGAAATGTTAAAATCAAACAGCAATTACATACATTTTTGCTCAATTTTAGCTTGTTTAACTGCATAAACATCACAAAATCATTACTTTGTGAAAAAAAGATGTTAAAAAATCAATTGAACATCATATTTGAATTTTGGATTGTCTTCCTTTTTGCTGTACAATTCAAATAAAAAAGTGAAAACATTTTCAAAATAAAAACAAAATTTCATGAGCAGATCCTCAGATCATAAGCCAATCTGTTCTGTTATTTGTTTTATTTTCTTATTTTAATTTTGGATTATTTGTCTTCATTTTACCGCACAATTCAAACAAAAAAGTATAATTTTTTAAAATAAATGTTCATGAGCAGATGTTCAGAGATCAAGAGCTCAAAAGCCAAAATGCTCTGCTTTTTTCCCGTTTTATTTAAATTTTGGATTAGTAGTCTTTGTCTTCATTTTGCTGCACAATAAAGACAAAAATAAAAATTTTCAAAAATAAAATTTCATGAGGAGATCCCCAAAGATCAAGAGCTCATAAACATATCCACTCTGCTTTTTTCTTATTTTATTTAAATTTTTGACTATTCATCTAACCCTAACAAAAAAAAAAAACTAAAAAAAAAAAAAAAAAAAAATCGGACAGATCCTCAAAGAACAACAGCTCATAAGCCAATCCGCTCTGCTTTTTTTCAGTTTTATTTTAAATTTGGATTATTTGAAGAAAAAAAAAATCATGAGCAGTTACATTTTTTGAGTTAAGATTTGAAGATCTGCTAATGAATTTTTTTTTTTGTTCAGAAGCTCACATGACAAGCTAAAATTACACCGTGTGTGCTCTTCCTTTAAATTAGAGGTTTGTTCAAATAACCAACCATAAGTTTGAGCAAAAGTGATGATGCTTGCCTTAGCAAGTACCATACGAGCAGCTCATCAGGACTTGGATTGGAAGTTTGACCAGAGGGCTTTGGTTTTTAGGGTTTTGGCTGTAATTTTCTGTGTAGAGAGAGATGGGGTGGAAGATATCGACAAGCCCTGCCAAACACACCAGGCAGCAGCATATGGGACGCAGACAGGCTGTGTGTGCTTGTTCTACACATGCTGGACCGCAGTGAGAGTGGATCTGTCTCAGCTGGCCGTCGTCATGCCGTTTTGATGCAGCTCTGAGCGCTAGCTGTGCTAATATTGGAAAACAGATGCAACCCGCATCAAACTAAAACAATGTGGTGCCGTTATGAAACTTAACAGAGATTGTATGCATGCATATATGTGTTATACAAGTTTTTAAAGCTTATTTTTAAAACTAACTTTTTAAACTTCGATTTTCACCAGTGTTTGGACAGCCAGATGTGCACAATAAAATGACAAGCAATCAATCACTTTCTCTCCTATGTTAAAAATGTAACTATTTAAAATACACGTTTTTGATTATTGCTGAATATAATATTTTGGCTTGCTCAAAAATACATGTTGATAGAAATGCATAAACTTTTTAATATTTTTGTATCTGTCAAGACATTTATGTGTGCATTTTACAAACTTGAGGGATGATTTTTTTTTATTGTTAACACATGCTATTATTCAAGAACACTCCTTTAATTTGAGGTTTGTGACTTTAAGATATTTCGTCTGTCGCTTGGTTTCTATTATTATTGCGTTGCACCATCTATACTTATTTTCTTATTAAACATCAAATATGTTCTGATTGGCTGTGATTTAGCCTGTTTGGAGAGAAAAATCACATCTGATTAGGTCTGGAGTGCGTCTGGTGGAATTGTGGGTAAATTATGGGCTGGGCTTGGAGGTGTGGTGTCATAGTTGATTGGCAGTTGCTTTCTTGCTCCTTCGTTCCCCCTAAACCTCAGCAAAAATATGACCGACGTGAAAATCCCTCATTCAAGAAGGGCGATCGGCCTCGTCATCAACACAAGGTTCATCAGGAATATCTGTTTTCAGTACAAGTGATGAACAGAAACGTACGATAATTTTCTTCCATTTTTGCTCAGTTATTTACAAAAAACTTTTTCAAAACATGAAATCAGGAGACTTCTCCTGTTTATCATCAACATTTATGATCAAGAAATTGGAAAAACACAGAGCACGCACACACATACAGATGCACAGAGTCGAACAGAAACCGAAAGAGAAGAAGAATTATTACTTATCGCGTCATTCAGAAGAAGTCGCACTAAAACCCTGACAGGGAGGAGTCACGCTTCATGACAGGCAGCTCTTCAAATCAATCAAGAGAAGTGCACGGGGAGCTGGAGCTGGAATGACAGAACTGAAGTGAGAGGGACAGATAAAGAGAGAGAGAGATCCAGAAACTGACAGACACAATTTAGACAGCAATCTGTCAGAAGAGCCGGAATATATCACACTCATCCTATGATTGACCATCACACACACCACAGAACCAAACCTGCTCTAGTAAAGCTCTTCTGTCACCAGAGAGAGACACAGAAAGTTTCACAGATCAGATGAGAGCATTTAGATCTCTACTAAACATCTTTTCTGGAGCTACAATCCCAAAATGGTCAACAAACAACATGAAGCCTGCTGGACAAAAATGAGCTAACAAATGATAAAAGGGTGACTAGCTTACACCTTGTGTGCTTGGAAGATCACAAATTAGATCTCCTTTTTATCTCAATTAATTCTCAGAGACTCTCTATCTCTAAATGGATATTCATGCTAATCTTTCGGAGAAAACGTCCCCAGTAATCGCACACGCATCTCTTTAGAATTTTAGCAGAGATCTCAGTGACGTCTCAAACTGAGCTCCGAAGTCTGCTAACAAAAAGTCACAGATCTCATTATGAACTCAAACATTTCTCATCCCAGCATTCTCCCAAGAGCGAATGATCTGAGCTGCTGTCCACATTCATTTCATTGCTCTATTCTAGGGTTCCTCAAATGTGACCCTGGACTGGACCACAAAACCAGTCATAAGGGTCAATTTTTCGCTGAATAAATAAGCTTTCCAATGATGTATGGTTTGTTAGGATAGGGCAATATTTGACCGAGATACAACTATTTGAAAATCTGGAATCTGAGGGTGCAAAAATATTTTTTGATATTTTATATTATTATAAAAATTGTATTATATTTTATTAATACAAATATTGAGAAAATCGCCTTTAAAGTTGTCCAAATGAAGTTCTTAGCGATGCATATTACTAATCAAAAATTAAGTTTTAATATATTTACGGTAGGAAATTTACAAAATATCTTAATGGGATATGATCTTTACTTAATATCCTAATGATTTTTGGCATAAAAGAAAAATCAATCATTTTGACCCATACAATGTATTTTTGGCTATTGCTACAAATATACCCCAGCGACTTATGACTGGTTTTGTGCTCCAGGGTCACTAATCTGAGTTTAGATCAAACCCTAATCAAACTCGCTTCCCTGTGATTTTCTAAAGATCCTGAAGACCTTGATGAGCTTGCTCAGGTGTGTTTGATTAGAGTTGGAGCTGAATTCTGCAGGGTTATACTCTATACTCTTACATGAAGCCGGATTTGTGTTTATTTTTATCTCTCCAAATTAATTTGAAGGAGAAACATCTGAGACAAAGTTGATACTTAAAAAACAAAACATGGCCAACAATTGAGAACTGAGCAATGAGCAACCACTGAGCAATAAAATGTGCAGTTTAACAGCTGCTCAGTTGAACACCTCCGACAGAGACCTGCATGATGCAACCCACTACAAACATGCGCTAAACTCATTTTTTATTCTTTTTTCTTTCTCACTCTCATTTCTGAGGAGCAGCTAATTGGACTGGAGGAGTGACTGATGCATGGCATCAGCTTGTGAATTTGTCTTTCTGATAAAGAAACTGCAGAAACTGCCGCTGTGTGTGTGTGGGAGACGCATGACGTGTTCAAGCATGTGGAAAAATAGTTTTTTAAATCAGTAATTCGGTAAAATGAAGAACTGAAATTATTGTTGCTGGTTAATGAGCTGAAAAACAATTGCATGTGTTTGTGATGCCTTGGACAAGCATGTGTGTGTGTGTGTACTCACACACACACACACACACACACACACACGCACACACACTCACTTACTCACACACACTCACACACACACACACACACACACACACACACACACACACACACACACTTCAGACTGCTGACTGAGTCTTATGATAATAACTAAATAAAGATCAACTGTGCCACATAAACATGTTCTTCCTGCAGCATGTACTGGATTTATTCTGGAATTATTAAACAAACTGTGAGTTTTACAACAGATCAAGTTTCATTTGTTTACCGCTAACAGCACCAAACAAAACTGCTCGCTCTTTACATTTTTACATGCACAAAACTTACTGCCATGATGCCAGGTAGTCCTGGGTGATTGAGTCACTTTGCTATGGTGTTCTGGATTTGTTAGGTGGATGTTAGACTGTTCTGGGTGATTTTTAGGGTGTTCTGAGTGGCTGTTACGGTGTTTTGAATGGTTGCTAGGGTGTTCTGGGTCATCTCCAGTTAGATTCTAAGCTGTCCTTGGTGGTTGTTAGGGTGTTTTGGATGGTTTCAAGGTGGATAGTTGGCTGTTCTGAGTGGTTGGTTGCTAGGGTGTTTAGTATGGTTGTTAGGGTGCTTTGGATGGTTTCTAGGTGGATGCTAGGGTGTTCTGAGTTGTTGCTAGGTGGATTCTAGACTGGCCCTTGTTAGGGTGTTTAGGGTGGTTGTTAGCATGTTCTGGGTGGTTTCTAAGTGGATGTTAGGCTGTTCTGGACAGTTGCTATGGTGTTTTGAGTGGTTGCTAGGGTGTTCCGGGTCATTTAAGGTGGATGATAGGCTGTTCTGGGCCATTGTTAAGCTGCAGAGGGTTGCTAGGTGGGTGCTAGATTGTTCTTGGTGGCTGTTAGGGTCTTCAATTCTTAAAGGGATAACCTTTTACAAACCTGGACGGGGTTTGTTGTCTGACACACGTTACAGAGGTTCAAACTGTCCAGAACTCAAACACTGACCCTGATTCACTGACTCAATATTTATTTTCTCAGTGTGACAGCAACACAGCTAACACGCGTATGCATGCACAAACACACACGTACGGCAGTCAACCAGCTTCGATTGGCGAGGCAAAAAACAAGGTGACCCGACAGCACCTGCTTGCGTGTAACTGCGCACACACATCCACACTGAAAATGTGCTCAAGTTTGGCTCATACGTGCGCACACTCAGCAGATGTTGCATCACAACATTTGTGAACACTAAAGGCGAATGATATGGAGAACGAACACAAACACACACTATTTAAGCTGTACTATTATCTGATTACATCGAGCACATTAGAGCGCTCTATTAAACGCTCCACTGATCTGAGATGGCTCTTGGCTGAAAGCAGATGTACTGCGGACCCTTAAATACAGTCTGGAAGAAGCGCTGCATCACTGCCTCCGATCTGCCAAAGATCCGCCTCGGCACGGACAGTCTATTAAGACGCCAGAATCGAGTTGCTGAAAATCATTACAAGGCCTTCTGCTGATTTTATACAGCTTGCAGTTTACCGTTTAACACCAATAATAAAACTTTAACATCTAAAAAAAAGGGAAAAGTACACAAATATCCCACAAAAAGCTGTTTTACTTTGCATAACAGTGGACCTTCATGGTGGGCGCCATGTTGAGGTCACATGACCAGCCAAATACTACTTGCTTTAGCTCGGTACTGTAGATCGTCTGAACATTCTCGAACACTTTTGGTTGGGGAATCAATTAATCATGCGTGACAAATCTGCATGCGATTTGAATATTTTGACAATGGTATCTGTAATGCTACATCCACACCAATAGGTGTCAATATACAAAGATAACTAAAACATAAGATAGCAGTAAAAAGTTTCACATTGGAGTGAATTTGTTTCTCATGATGCTTCTGGTCCAAAAGCTTCTGCTTAAATGTTTTGTAGACAAATATAAATGGTGCTTAAATACAAATTTATGTACAAAAGTTATAATCGTAATAATAAAAGAAGAAGCTCAAATCCAAGAGTGTTCATTGGTGTCATATATTTTGGTAACTACATATTCCTATATTTTTATCTGTGTTATTCAATACTTTGATGACTTTACTATTATTCTTAAATATAAAAAAACCCAATAATAAATAATAATAAAAAATAAATAAAAACAAGTACATGATAAAAAGATAAATAAATACATGTGCCCAAACTTTTGGACTGGTACTTTACATAAAAAAGTAGCATGCAACTACAGATTAGTGTTAGTAAAATACAGTATATCAATAAGTTATTATTGAAACTAATATTAGAAATATGTATTCAACAGATTAAATGCATTAAGTGTGCTAAATAAATGTAATGTTAAATGTATTAATCACGAATCAAATTTGGCAGCCATAAATGTGATCTTTTGCTATTGGCTAGCAAGTATTTTCGGCTGTTCTGGATCATACTTTGCTTATTGCTATTTTTAAAAAAAACTTTTTATAGCTCCTGACATTTAAGTGTAAAATAGTCTGTCCTGTTCAAGGTCTCAGCCCAGAATAGCTAGTTGTTCTTGAGCGGGAGTGAGAAATCGGCCAGCTTCTGTGTCTCGATGTCAAGCTGAGCTTCTCTACACAACTGCACACTCACGCCGTCCCCATAGTGACCCCATGGCAACGGCACCCTCCACGGAAACGCCACACCTCACGCTAACACATGCCTCGTCATGCCACGAGCAGCCGGTCTGCATAAATGACACGATCATGACAAGCACGCACACACACCAATCTCATATACAGAAAAACAAAGCTTTTGATAGAGAGAGAAAGACAGAGATCGTCTAGTCCAGCCCAGTCCAGCCTCCCCGAATGCACTGTTTGCTCTTTAAAATCCTCCTCCCTTAAAATACAAAAACTATTTATTATTGTATTAACAATTACTATTATATTTCTCAGTGTTACATCATTAAAAAGTGCAGCTCACATTTCTCCAACTCTTTTCAGAGGAGAAAAGAGAAAAAGAGTCTCATTATAAGACGGAAGGAAGCCATGAGAAAATAGAGCAGCATATTCACACACTTTGATTATTTTTAACATCAATGAAGATACACATTAATGCTGTAATACACACACAGGCGAATCTGTAAGAACATGTCTGAGTCATATTTCACATCATAATCAAAAGAAAGAAATTAGATAGATATATATAGAAAGAAAATAAAGCCTGTTTTTCAGACATTAACATTTTTTGCAATTGTGACATTATTTTCATGACAGTTAAGCACATTTACCCCATTAACATTACATATTTACATTGTAAAATTTTCAGACATTGTGTGCAGTAATATTAATTGCACAACTTTAATGTAGGCAGAAAAAATTGTATTACAGTAATCAGAATCACCATTTAGAATAGCAAGAATTACAGAAAAAATGAAATCATTTAATGAAAATTTGGGTGAAAATGTGTGTAATACCAATTATTTTATTTTAAAATTTCCATTATAATTATTGTCATGTTAAATAAAAAATTTAAAAAATCCATATATGTTTGTATTATACTTATTGTAGCATTTAAATTTCAATCATTTTAATTACAGTTGTGTGCGCCTACATTATATATATATATATATATATATATATATAAATTGTAAATTAATTGTAAAATATTTCTACATCATGGTTGCAAGGTACAGCCTTTAATTGATACTTGTTGAAATTTTATATAAATTATTAGTTATTTATGGTAATGAGCATTTGGGGGTAAATGCGTTTTTCATGAAAATAATATCACAATAAAAAAATGTTTTCATTTTCTTTATTCAAAATATAATTTCATATTTTTTTTCTTTTGATTTTTGGGATAAAATGTGACCAGGTCATGTTTCGGTGAGATTCATCCCCATCTACCTCCTGAAACAGTCTCATACGCACACATTCGCGGGTAAAGGCAGGTTTTTTTCCGTTAACTGGAGGGTTTCTGTAAAGGATGAGCCCCTATCAGCGCACACACACACACACACACACACACACACACAAAGAAACACGTCACTAGAGCAAAGTGTGGTGAGAACTATCCGGTGCACGCAACGCAAAATCAACTTTTTGCTTCTATATTTCACAGCAAATCTGGAAGAACAATTCTGATTGGTTTCTTCAAAAGTCCTTTTGATGAAAAAAGATGACATCAAGTTTTTTTTTTTTTTTTTTTTATTTGTGTGTACTTTTTTTTT
>NW_015548244.1:564396-567545 GCF_001515605.1 Sinocyclocheilus anshuiensis | reverse complement strand
GTATGTGTGTGTACTTTTTTTTTTTCCATCCAAAAGTCCCAGAAGACCTGGAACGATCCTTTGAGAAAGTCGTTTTCTTTTTCCGCCCTGGTGGTTAATGATTTTTAACGATATTTCGGTTGGATCTACGACACGTCACTCACAGCACACGGACGACAAGGGATCCCGAGAAAAAGAGGGACTTCACTACTATTGTGCCAGCGATAAAGAGAAACCACAGAGAAAAAAAAGCAAAAAGGACGAGGATGAAGTCCATTTGCTGTCTGTAAGTCTCCAGATGGCGTAAGGTTTCAATGTCTACGGCTTTCAGCTGAACCAATCGGAGCTGTTTACTTAGAAGAAGAAGAAAGAGAGAAGAGAGAGAGAGAAAGAAAGAAGGAACAAAGATACGGAAAATCAGGTCAAGTGGGATAGATGTGGAAAAAAGCTTGGAGAGGTCAGGGATTTCGAGAAAAACAACTATAAATGGAGACTAAAAGAAACGAGAGACTGCTAATGGAAAGAGAGCGTCTCGTTTCCCCTCATGGCTTTAATTACCGCGGCCCTACGGCGCTGTTGGACTCGCATGGGACGTCTGAGACCTGGAAAAATACCACTCCCAGAGTTCCTGCGACTCGATCCGTTACAGCAGTGGCCAATTTAAAGGCTGCCAAATGAGCTCCCATGAGCCTCCGGGACTAGACGTGTGGTTAGTGGAATGAGACGAGGGACAGGGCCGAGGTGAAGCCTTCACACATCCCAAAGATGTCAGACCTCTCCAGCCTGAGGAACACGGGGGAATAGGGCTAAAAAAACAAAACGGGAAGGAAACAACATCCTGGTAACGTGTAGCTGCAGCGCGAATGCTTTCGGAGCATCTTTAAATGGCTTTGTTGGATTTAGCGACTATCCCAGAGTCCAGAACGGATGCTAATGCACAAAAGAACCATTGGCGTAACTAGCGAACAAGCAGGCATTTGTACTACATGTTACCAGAGTAAAGACGAAAGTGGAGGAGAGAGAAGCTTAAAGGTTACAAGAGGGGATGGCTAAAAGTACCCGTGTTGTGCCGCCTGGCAGCAAGTTAGTCTTGTGCATAAGGACGGGGTTTCGGGTCAAAGGTCAAATGGGGTTCGGGGTGGAAAAATGGGAAATGGCGAGGGCGAATCAGGCTTTGAGGGCGTGCCACTGCGCCACGTTTGTGCGTGGCCGGCTCAACATGTCCTTCCAGTGTTTGACCTCGGCAGGACCGCTCTTCCATGACAAGTAGATCTAAGAGAGAGAACGAAAGAGAGGAGATGATGGTAAACAAGACTGAAGGACACAGCAGGGTTCCCGCTCTTTTCTAAACCATGTAGGGAATCATAAAGAATTTAACGACTCGTTTCCAATTCCACTAAATGATTCCGGTTCCTAAACAATTCCATTAACGATTCCTTTAGTACTTTTGAAGAACCCTATTTTCGGTTGTCGTGCCGCTTCCGATTCAGTACGACCGCTGAATCGTGGTGTGGAAACATGGTTGAAGGACTTTAGCGCAACGTTCTGTAACAGTGAACAAATGCAGATATTCAAGAATCGTTAATAGAATCGAATGTCAAGAAAATAATTTAGTTTTAGTAATTAAAACTGAACTGATTCCCAGCCCTATTATAACCAAAGAATATATATAATTTAACCGATATATTTAATCAGTTATATATTTTAGTTATAAATATTCTATATTCATATATGTTAGTATATTTTAAATATATGAAGAGTTCATTTGCAAAAACCGATAAACGCCACTTTTTAAAAAAAAGAGCTGATTGCCGTGCATTATTCTCCATATATAGCGCGATCTGAACCCTAAAACACGTTTGGTCAAAAAAAGCCGGTTTTGTCCACTTTCAAGGCTTCGCGAGTTCACGTTTTACTGCAGAAGCCGACAAGCGCCCTTGTTGTTTTTGAACAGAAGCCGATAAGTCCATTTTAGCGAATCAGCGCGCTGTATTCAGGTCAGGTGACAAGGCTACTTTCACTTTGAAAAGACGTGCTAGCTGAGAAGAGTTTCGTCAAAGCTGACTAAAAGTGATCGAGGATGGATAATTTCGACGAACTTGATGAACCTGTGATATATTCTTCAGGAACAAAAAGGAAAATAAAAGCTGAAACGTTTTCTGTAAAGACAAAAGCAGCGCGTTACAATGGTGAGGGAAAAGCTCCGTGTATTGCGTGTAATCACATTCATACAGTTTATGATCACAACAACAACAACGTTTGTCAGGCATCTATATTGTCATCTGAGGAGATGACAAAGATTAAACAAGTGTTTTTTTAAACTCTAAAACATGAAATGTGGAGTTACCTGCTTTTGCCAAAAAACGACTGTTGGAGTTATGCTTTTGCTATAAAACAAACTTTTAATATGTAAAAAAAAACATACTTTCAATTAACTTTAATTTTGTAAATTACCTGTATTTGTTTAAGTCATTATTACTTAATCAAAACAACCCAACTGCAGTCTGATTGATATTATTTGGAATGCGCAATAAAAAAAAATCGTGATTTCTGAAAAAAAAAAAAATGGAGTTATCGGTTTTTGCAAATGAACTCTTCATATATTGTATTATTACATAAAAATGATAATTTTAATAATTAAATTATATGTATATATTATTTAATATACAATATATATGATTTATTTACTAAAATATAGTATAGTCATAGTATCTCAAGCTTCTCCAAAAAAATTAAAAATCAAACTATAAAGATCTTCAATAATCTGTTCCGAAAGGCACTGGGATGTCTGAATCATTTTAGTCAATCAGTTCATTAGGATGCCTTATTTTAAATGAACCGATTTATTGATTAACTGATTAATGCACTGCATTTTACGTCATCTTTTTGTAGCAAAGAATGTAGTTTAATACTGCCATTTATGACTAGGTTTCTAATGAAGTTATATAATTTAGTGTTACATAGTTTTATTAACTGTATTTACTGTAAATTGATGTATTCACGTTCAATACTCTAAATTAGAGTATTTTTGGCCAAATAAATGCTGCTCTGATTGTAAAAATATAATATTGACAATAATATATTTAATTATATTGATCATATACAGTGGGTACGGAAAGTATTCAGACCCCCTTCAATTTTTCACTCTTTGTTATATTGCAGCCATTTGC
>NW_015548244.1:546867-564357 GCF_001515605.1 Sinocyclocheilus anshuiensis | reverse complement strand
ACTAATTTTAATATTATTTATATATATATATATATATATATGTATATACCTTTCCAATGACATCGTTGCGGCTCAGTCGATCCTTATCCATGACGGTAATGATGATGGTTGTCTCTCGGAGAACATGTGCGGGCACGTCAAAAGGGAAGGATTCGTTAAAAATGGGGTTCAGGCAGCGTTTGATGGTCACTGTCTTCTTCTTCTCCACTCGCTTGTCTTTGTGCATTAGCCATACTTTTACATAGGGGTCTACAGCCAATCAGAGAACGAGAGCCTGTGAGTTATGCAAATGAGACATGTATTCATTGATTATGGCATCTCAGCCCGTGTGTTTGTTATTATACGTGTACCTGAGGTGCCTCCGATGTCCATGGCTTTGAGGTTGCGAGCTTTTATGATGTTAACAGTGATGGTGTTGGCAGTGGGGTTATAACACAGAGACAACAGCAGATCTCCACGACTTCCCTGCAACACGCATGCAAACAGACACAAGCTTGAATGAGATTTGAAAGTGAAGATTTTCAGAAAATAACGCCATCAATTTCAATCTGTTACTCGCGCAAAGCTATTATAAAGCCTTCTGAAGACTTATAATATAATGCACTAGTCCTATGGACTACTTTTGCTTTCATTGTATGGAAAAGTGACTCACGCTGCCATCACTGCAGGGTTTGAGATCCTTCCAGAACGTCTTCAGCTGTCCGAGCTCCACTTTATTCAGAGGAATCGAGACCTCTCCAATCGGGTCATTACGACTGAACCGATCGTAATCCAGCACCTGGAGATACAGCGTTCTCTCCCGCACCTTCTCATACGGGAATCCTGAAGACATGTGACATTAGATTCATCCAGAATGATGAAAACAGGACATACTTCATCCCAAATTCAAAAGATGCATAATAAAACCAGAACATTTTTGTATGGCGACATTGTGTTCCTGACAATTAAGCATATTTCCTTCTCAAATTCTCATTACTGTCATGTAAAAAAACAACAACAAATTAAAGCTGCATGCAGCGTTTAAAGGGCCCTCGCACCCGTAGCCACCTCCACCCGGTAGGAGGTGTTATTTTTTTGTGAGATTGTTTTAAATGTAGTTTGTATTTTTATCAAGAGAGAATTAATGAGAGAATTGTTTTAACTAAAAACTGACCTTCAAACAGGAAGGTTTCGTTCCAGTGAGGGTTGAGATTTTTCCTCTTGATTTTGGTCTCGAGTTTGTGCTTTCTGTCGGGCAGTAGGTAGATTTTGACGAAAGGGTCGGACGTCCCAGAGAAGTCTTTAGCGGGCAGGTCTTGACCTTTGAGTATCTTCACCGTCAGAGTCGTGTCTTGGAAGCTGTAGCCCAAGCTGAACTGAATCCTGCCCAGCTTCTCGCTCACTGGACCTTCGTGGTCGTCGTCTTCCGACCCCGGAGACAACTAAAGAGAGCGTGAGAGAGAAAGACGAAAGTGAAGAACAACGCAAAAGCATAAACTCAGCCTAATTCAGAGACGCCTGCTGTTATTATTGATCGAGAAACACAAACACACAAAGACTCCACAGGTGAATAATGGTAAAAAATGAGCTAACAGATATCACTATACTTCCCCAGTTCATTGATTGAACTAAGAATTGCACATATCTTTTGTATTGTAAGAAATGTTAGTTTTAAATATGTTAATGAATGCATTATCTTAATAAATATGCACTAATTTGCATACATTTCCAGAACAGAAATCTGAACACTGGATAAAGCCAGATTCAAAATTCTTCTTTCATTTTGTTCATATATTAGAGTTAGAGGTTTTTACAGAGGGGATTTGCATATCTATTTTTATCATTCCATCAATCAGAAAACAACAGAGAGAAAAAAAATGTAATTGAATGTTTTTAGGAATAAAATCAACAACAAAAATGTGAAATTCAAAGAAAAAAATCTTTACATCTCGCAATTCTGTTTTTTTTTTTCACTTAGGAAAAATAAAAAAAAAATAATAATTAAGACTTTTTAACTTGTCAGAATTGCAAGATCTAAACTCAGAATTGTGAAATATAAACATGTAATTCTGAGAAAAAAAAGAATTGCGAGATATAAACTCCCCTCACAATTCTAAGTTTACATCTCACAATTCTGTTTTTTTAACCCACTCATGAAAAAAAAGAAAGGTAATTATGACTTTTTAACTCAAAATTATGACTTTTTCTTGTAACTGCGAGTTTATATCTCACAGTTCTGACTTTTCTTCTCAGAATTCCAAGTTTATAAATGTCAGAATTGCTAGATCTAAACTCAGAATTATGAGACATAAACTTGCAACTTTGAGGAAAATCTCCCCCCCCCCCCATCACAATTCTGAGATTATATCTCGTAATTCTGACTTTTTTCTCGCAATTGAGAGTTTACATCTCAATTATTTATTGTTTGTTTCCACCACGGAATAAAAAAGGTAATTTCAAATGTTTTAAATCACAATTCTGACTTTTCTTCTCAGAACTGCGAGATATAAACTCACAACTTTTCTCCCCCCACCCCTTTTTTGTTTTTATCCTGTGGTGTAAAACAAACTTACATACAAAACTGACCAGTGCATTAAAAAACATTTTTTGCCTGTAGTGTCTTGCCTTAAGAGTTTTGAGACACTCAGCAGGTATTTAAAGGCTAAAAAAGCACCTATTTAACAATGTCATGCCCTTCAGTAAATCGGTTAGCATTTTCACCTATTTAATATTCCCCTGGTTACTTTACATGTCGTTCAGACTTCTTCTTCCTGTCTAAGGGGGCCGAATGAACTGCAGTGTGATTCAGACGTTATGGCGGCTGTAAGAAAGACTATTCAGGACCAGGATGCTACATGCAAACACACTGTCCTACCATCACCATGTCTCCAGTGAGCGAGTTGGCAAGGTCAGACACTGAGGAATGGCCGTCTGCGTCTGGCGGCTGACCCTTAGGACTGTTAGCTGGCTTATTCCCCATATTCCTACTGCAGGGTTAGAGACAGACAGAGACAAACAGAGATCACTAAATATACCAGTCATGTGTGACTTGCCCTGTGCTTCTTTCTCTTTGCCACAGAATCAAACCTTCAAACCCAGACGACCTTTGAACTCTAAGAGCGCCGACTCGTATTATTCTGACCGGCTTTGTCACAAAGTTTAGAAACGGACAAGAATATGAAGAAGACAAATTAATAACAAGCATGGGAATGCGTATTACTTTCAATCGCTTGAACACAATGAAATAAAGCCACAACAGAGAAATAGAACAGGAAAATCACATAGTTCAAACTTTTACACATTTCCTGTTACAAAACATAAAAACATAGTGGGACAAAAAGTTACTTCAGTTTATGCTGTAGCACAGCCAAAAATACAAATAAAACATACAAAAGACACCATTAACTGCCAAATATTCAGGGTTATTAATGTCTCAGCAAACATAAAAAGCTGTCAATTCATCATGTCACGATGTGGTCCGTTGTGTTTTCCAAGGGTTGGTGTCCGAAGTCGGATTGGGACGGATGGCCTGGACTGGAAAATCTACATAAAGGAATGGGTTCAGGACAAGCTAAGATGGTTGATAGTCATTTGTGATATAATGTTTATTACCACAGAAAATAATTATCTCATTAACTCATGCATCCATTATAAATAATGTTTACTGTTACACAAAAAAGTTTTACTTAGTTTAAAGGAACATTCCACTATTTTTGAAAATAGGCTCATTTTCCAACTCCCCTAGAGTTAAACAGTTGAGTTTTACCGTTTTCGAATCCATTCAGCCGTTCTCCGGGTCTGGCGGTAGCACTTTTAGCTGTAGCTTAGCATAGATCACTGAATCTGATTAGACCATTAGCATCTCATTAATGGTCTAATCAGATTCAATGATCTATGCTAAGCTACAGCTAAAAGTGCTACGCCAGACCCAGAGATCGGCTGAATGGATTCGAAAACTGTAAAACTCAACTGTTTAACTCTTAGGGGAGTTGGAAAATGAGCCTATTTTCAAAAATAGTGCAGTGTTCCTTTAAGGAATAAATAAAATAAATGTGTATTGCCTCAAAAAATTATTTTGACCCACCACTCCAATAAACAAACAAACAAATAAAAAATTTGTATCGTCACAGTAATAATTGTGAGTAATTGCTATATTACAAAAAAAATAAAAATAAAAATAAAATAAAGGTTTATTGCCACTGAAAATAATTTTGACTCATCGCTTAATTAAAAATAAAATAAAATAACTCACTCACTCACTCACTCACTCACTCATAAATAAATAAATAAATAAATGTGTAATTACCAAAAAAATATTCTGGCATAACATGGTACAACATGACTTATTGGTCCATTAAATTTTTTTTTATAAAATAACGTATACTGCAACAGAAAATATTTTGACTCACTCACTCATAAATAAATAAATAAATAAATAAATAAATGTGTATTGACAAAATATTTTGGCTCTTGAATATTCTGGCTTAAAAAAAGAGAAAAAAAATACAATAAAAATAAAATAAAATGGAGGGTTTAAAAGTAGAATGCAAGGTCATAGAGTATTTTTACCAATAACTTTTGTAGGCAGATAACTTGCGGTCATGACAGTGAAGTTAAAGTTATTTTTTTGTGGTAAGTAACATTTTTCCACAAATGCTGCCAGTCGAGCGTAACCTGTCCTGAACCCCTACACATTCCTTTAATGCTTGACTAAACTACTGAACTAGTTAACAGGACCAAACTAAACCAGAGCAGGGGCCAAAAGAGCACAGAGAGAGAGAGAGAGGAGACAGACAGAGAAAGTGAAAAGGACAAATGCTGACATCTGAATGAAACTGAGTGATCAGACACAGTTCATATACAATCAGAAAGACTGAGAGAGAGACAAGACGACTACAGGATGAACATAGAAAAGCGATGAAGGCGGCACACGGATATAGACGAAACAGAGACACAGTAACAGCTGGAGGGAGAAAGAGAGACAAAAGACAGTGTAGGAGGAAGAGAGACGCTTTTTCTGTGATGGAAAGGCAGAAGATTATTCGCATGACTGGAGAGTCAAACAAAACCATGAGAGAGACGTCAACCAAACCAGCACAGCTGCAGGAGAGAGAGAGAGCGAGAGAGAGACGCCTGGAAAGACAAGAACCCCTGCAGTCAGTCAGTCAGAGAGAAAGAGAGAGAGGAGAGTTAAACGAAAGCACGTACAGAGCCAGAAACGCTGGACATTAGTTCTACAGAAAGTAAAAAACGACGGAAAAGAAAGACAAAGAGACCAGGAAGGAAGTGTTTGGTTTCCAGAGAGGTGAAGCTTTGAGGAGAAAGAGAGAAAATGAGCGCTGGAAAGACAAAAGAGAGAGGAGGAGTAAACAAATAGTGTAAAGGAACACAGCAAATGGCACATACAGTCGAACACAGAGAGCAGGAGGGAAAAGAGAGACATTCGGGAGGATCGGACTGTCTTTAGACTGGCAGGGACAGCCAATGTGATGCTTTTTTCTTGATTTGAAGGGATAGTTCACTTAAAAATGGCAAACGACTCGCCCTCATGTCATTCCAAACCTGTAGGACATAAAAGAAGATGTTTTGAAGAATGCTCCCTTTCCATGATAGTCTATACAATGAAAGTGGATGATGACCACTGCTGTCAAGCTCCAAAAAGGACATAAAAACAAAAAAAAATGTAGTTTATATTACCTAAGTGCAATGTTCAAAGAGCTCAGAAGTCAAACGATAGCTTTTTGAGAAAAAGTCTCAAAGAGAAAAAGAAATTTAAATCACTGTTCACTGAAGCCAGAAGTGAACCACAAAAATAAAATAAACTAATTTTTCACATAAAGCCAGAAGTGGACCACAAAAAAAAATAAAAAAATAAAATAAAATAAAATAAAAATATTTTTTCACATAAAGCCAGAAGTGGACCAAAAAATAAAATAAAACAATGACATTTAAATCAATATTCACTATTAAACTTTTGACATATCGCCAGGCATGAATAAATAAATAAATATAGAACTGAAATTTAAATCATTCACTGAAAATCTTCTCACATACAGCCAAAAGTGCATCATAAAATGAAATATAAAATATACACTAAAATAAAAACACAGAAATTTAAAGCGATATTCACTGAAAATCATTTTGCATTAATAGCCAGATGGACATTAGGAAAAATGTAATTTAAATAAAATTGAAAATAAAAATAAATAAATAAAAAAAAGTAAAAAAGAAAAAAGGGAAATTATTTTTGCATATAGCCAGACATGAAACATAAAAATAAAATAAAATATACAATAAAATAAAAACACTGAAATTTAAATCACTATTCAACGAATTTCTTACAGCCAGAAGTGGATAGATAGATAGATAGATAAAGCTCCTTTTCTGAGCTTTTCGCTGTAAAAAAAAAAGCAGTTTGGACATTCTTCTAAATAACTCTGTGTCCAACAGAAAACAACACAAGGGTGAGTCGATCAGGACAGAAGTGTTATTTTTGGGTGAACTGTGCCTTTAAATAAATCATATTCCCAGCTGGATCCCCACCAGTCTAAGGAGAGCGGCTGAGGCCCAGGAGAACGGAGCTGAGTCGAGCGGGAGCTTTACGCACAAACCATGAAGCGTCTGTCTGTCAACACATCTGTTTCAGGAAAACATCCTCTCAATGGTGTCACTTTTGCTCTTGGTTAATTTTCTCAAAAGCCACCACGCCGATAGCGGAAACATTGTGGCCGTGTTGTTGAAGACACACAGACGTAGCCGGAGCGGAGACAAGAAAACACTGAGCAGGCAAAGCACAACAGACAGACAGACAGACAGACAGACAGACACGAGGTCAGCTCGGGAGGGGAGAGAGACAGGGGTTATAAATCTTCAGAAACTGATCCTCATTAATATTCATGATCGGTGTCAGTAATTGGTTAATTGAGAACTGAATGCAGCACTGATTGGCTGAATCTGTTAATGAGTTAGTGTCTTTGTTAGTTCGATCTTATTGAACTCACACACATTCAGCTGCCATGAAGATGGTGTGAACGGTGAAGAAATGAGAACAGATGGAGAAATGAAAATGACAGAAAGCAGGGAGTGAATTTTAGAGTCTGAAAGCTCATTTAAGGTTTCAACCCTAAAGGTAATTAATAGTTCACCCAGAAATGAAAATTTGCTGAAAATGTACTCGCCCTCGGGTCATCCAAAGTGTAGATATGTTTGTTTCTTCATCAGATTTGGAGAAATGTAGCATTGCATCACTTGCTCACCAGTGGATGCTCTGCAGTGAATGGGTGCCGTCAGAATGAGAGTCCAAACAGCTGATAAAAACATCACAATAATCCACAAGTAATCCACACCACTCCAGTCCATCAATTTTCAGCAAATTTTCATTTTTGGGTGAACTATTCATCTAAAGAGTCTTAAAAAATAAAAACACAAAACAGCTCAACATTTCTCATAAGAAACATTTTAATAGCCGTTTCAAACAACAATAAACAGCTCATATTTCAGGAGGTAATCATAGCAGCAGCTGACTGCTAGTGCTTTCCATATTGGAAAAGGATCAATAAAACATAGTACTGACTTTATTTATCACATTAATATTTACACATCATAAACATACTAATTCCATAAATGTTTGAATACAAAGCGCCCAAGCTGATATTAAAAAGAAATAGAATTCCCAAGAAACCAAAGCAACAGTTGACCGCTTGAAGACTCAGTATCAGAATCCGTATTGGACGAAATATTAATACTGTCATTATTTATCACTGCATTGTAGATTTACACATGACAAATGGCCTAAATGAATCTTGATTTCAAAAATCTCTGACTTTTGACTACAGACAACTTTTTAACTCTCGAGATCTTTTTTTTGTTTTTTTTGGCAACACATGACAAGTGTCAAGTTAAAAATGGTTATTTTTAAAAACATCTGTCTGACACTAACATTCAAAAGTTTGGAGTCGGTAAGATTTATTTAATGTTTCTGAAAGAAGTCTCTTTTGGTCACCAAGGATGCATTTATTTGATCAAAAATACAGTAAAAACAGTAATATTATAAAATATAAAGCTGCAGTCCCTAACTTTTTTTGGTTAAAATGATCCGAAATCAATATTTGAGCAAGTAGATATGAGCTAACCGATCTTTAGATTTAATCACCATTGGTAGCGAGATTAATGGTAATGCTTTTTTCCTCAGTTGGTCAGAACAAATGTGGCAGACTTGTTACTTGTTCAGATGGCAATATACGGTGAAAATTCTTATTTGGGTCATATTCCAAGACGTAGGCTAGAATCTGTGATTGAGAAGTACAGTAAATATCCACACCGGTGCGGTGACTGACTGCCACACATACTCTTCAGAACATTAGATTCATCCGCGCTGGAGCCGTGCCGACTCACAACCCACGCAAGCTAGATAATTCCGCACACAGCTGCAATTCCAGGTTTTCAAACAGAGATGGCGACAAAGAGGCAAAACTTACTGCAGCTTTAAAACAACTGTTTTCTATTTGAATATATTTTAAAATGTAATTTATTCCTGTTTTTGAAAGCTGAATTTTCAGCATCATTACTCCAGTCTTCAGTGTCACATGATCTTCAGTAATCATTCTAATATGCTGATTTACTGCTCAAGAAACATTTCTGATTATCAATGTTGATCATTTATAACATTATAAATTTCTTTACTGCCACTTTTGATCAATTTAATGCATCATTGCTGAATAAAAGTATTAATTTCTTTCAAAAAACAAAGAAACAACTTAAACCGTAGTATATGCGGTGACCAATAACTGAAAGCCAACACTTGTATAATTCACACACTGAAGAGAAGGAGCAGAACTCCTCTTCTGGACGACAGGGGCTTCAGCCTTTACACACACAGAAACCACTAGTACATTTTTCCGTATCGCTATGTAATCAATAACTAACATTAATACAATTATAATGCAAATTATAACAAATCAGTAGCTAGAAAAACCTAAAAAGGCATAATAATTCAATACAGTTCTATGTTTTATAGATAATCTTCTCCACAGACCCTACAGTACTTTTATGACCCCTGAGGTGCATGAGAACGAGGTGACCCTCAGTGGTGAGCGAGAACAGGTGAAATGAGGACAGAGAAAAGAGAAGTTCTGTATCTCTCCGTCTGTCTCTGCTTTCATGTCCTTGGCTATCGATCGAGGGCAGATAAAGGACATGTCGACGCTTCCCTGAGGCCTGAATAATTCATTCACTGTAGTTATATTCTGATGAATGAATAATAATTCATTCACATTGACTCACCTGCAGGCTATTCCAAAGTTTGGCTCACTAACCTGTTTAACTTTAGCTGTCAACATACTTGCCAACATAAATATCGTCTTCATAAATCTTTTAACAGTACAGGACGCAAATCTGTTTTATAAAATGCATAATTTTGCCTCTCGAATCTGATCCACTTATGAAGTCGTTGTAAAACAGCAGAACACATATGATAGCACATTACTTACATTTGATATTAATGAGCCTTTAATGTCTATAATCTAATGGACTATATTAAAATAGAATAGAGTAATTTAAAAAAACTAAATAAATGTAGGTATTGAACACTTTTGACTTATATCATGTTGATATTGTTGCCGTTTTATAAAAGCAATAAGCCAATATGATTATTTTAGTTGCTAAAATTAAATATTTAATTTTAAAAATGCTTTAATTTGTAATTTTATTTAAAATAACTGAGCACTAATTAATATTTATACAAATTAAATAATGAACAATTAATACTTATACAAATTAAAAGATGAATTAAATAAAATATTTATTTTATATAATATTTACTAAAAGTGTTGAACACTTTTGTCTTATATCATGTTCATGTTGCCATTTTATAAAGGCAGTAACCCAGTGAGTTATTTCAACTAAAATTAAATGATATTTAATAAAAATATATTTTTTTAATTTGTAATTTGAAATGTATAAATTGAATATACATTTTTTAAATTTGTTTATAATTTTTTTCTTAATTATTTATACAAATTAAATAAAATAATGAATTAAATAAAACAATACTATATATATGGTATATAATATATATATGAAAATGATATATAATATATATATATATATATATATAAAAGCAATAAGCTGATGTTTATTTTAGTTGCTAAAATTAAACACAATAAAAAAAAAATACAATCAAGTATTATTTTAAATAATGAAATATTATATAATAATTATAGATATTACATAAAATGTTTTAAAATATATTTAATATAATATTTACTAAAATAATTAGAAAATAATAATACAAAAAATAAACTAGTTGTACAGCTTCCCTTAATTTTGATTTTTCTTTATTTTTTCTTTAATTATATATGCTGATTCACTTGAAAATGCATCACATTACAGAAGTAAAATAGGTTATGACGCACTTGCACTGCACTAGCCATTCACATCTGCGCACTTCAGTATTTTCAGTCCATAACGTGCGACTTTAAGTGTCAAATGGCTGTATTTGAATACAAACCAGCATGCTGGACAGCACGAGGAGAACCAAGACAGAGAGAAACAGAAGATTTCTCTTGAGCTGAGGTGTACAAACATCTCCCGCCATGGAGTAGATGTTATATATTCATGATGAATGCATATATGATTATTAATGCTTGTAACGGCAGCCTGCAGGTGTGTGGAGTGGCCAGTAGGGGGCGCACAGAGCCCGAATTCCCCCCCAACATCTGGAATGTGCTCTTCCAAGCGCTCTCGCCTCGAAAGTGGGCTGTTGGCATGGCAACCGAGGGGAGGTGAGAGCGTGTGTGTGTGTGTGTGTGAGGGATGGAGGGTCAGCAAACAGGAGATCATAGTGCATACAGCAGACAAGGAGAAGGATATATGACAGGTACAGGTGAGCGCCTCGCTGACACACACACACACACACACACACACACACACACACACACATTCAGAGGCGGGCTGGAGGCGGGCCGCTTTGGGGTTCACCGTGACCTGTTATACTATCCTGCATTTACCTGGCCCGGGAAGCAACGCACGCACCTCGACGCGTCCAAGCTGGAGAGAGATTGCCCTCCCCTCTATACAGATTCCCATTAAAAACACACAACACAAAATCATGCTGATCGCACATCCACATAATGTACTAGAGATGATTATATAACCAACCCACAATGCACAGCGGCATGAGAGCGACCACAATAACTCATTACTTCATGCATGTGTGAGATGCAACGGGCCTTTCGAGACAAAAGTCAAAGCCTGTCCAGTACAACACACACACACTGCTGTTAGCTCATTCACTTCATTCAAAGTGTGTCATAATTTCTTGGACAGCAGCCCTCCACGCTGAACACACACACACTCACACACTAACATCTAATATGTGCTCGAGCACAGCAGAACAGCTCAATTAAAATCTGATGCTCCTGGGCAAGACAGACCAAGTTTGCCATAAAAATCCTTTAAGGAATAGTTCATCTATAAAAATCATCTACTCATAATCGTTGTTCCAAACCCTTTTGATGTACTGTGGAAAACAAAAGAAGATGTTTAGCAGAATGTCCAAGCTGCTCTTTTTCTCCTTTGGATTTCCACAGAAGGAAGAATGTAATAATAATAATAATGACAGAAAATTATTTTATTGCTATTTTGTTGTACTTTACATTTTACTCCTTTGTAAATGCACTATGTTTTGCTTAAAAATTGCTTTAAAATATTTGTGTTTTATTTTTCTTAAGTAAAAAAAAAAGTAAACGAAAATTAAGTAAACGAACACCTTGCATGGCAAAAATATATAAAAAAGAACATCATATTAAATTATAATATTGTTAAACATAGTAAATATATGAAAAACAATTTAATATTTAACTACATTAAACCATAAATGTTACAAAAATTACCTTAAAATTAGAGATGAATGGCAAACGTACAAAAAACTGCTATCTTAAAATGCAAGCTTATTTATTGACTTGTTTTTGTAAATATATTTAATATACCAAACAATATAAAATTATTATATTAAAAACTATTTAATGTGATATATATATATATATATATTATGTATATTTACATTTACATAAACATGCTATATATTCAAATATCATCATGTTATATAATTTATTAATTTATATAAATTTAACTCCAAGTAAAATTTTCATTTTTGGGTGAACTTACCCTTTAATTGACACATACACATTAATAAATGCACTGCATAGATCCCAGAGTGAGCTAGTCGAAGAGACAAAATTTTTTTAAATAAAATACAGTAAAATCTCAGTGAAAAAGTCTAAAAGCATAAGTTAAAACTGCTTCTCTATTCAGTTAAGCATCACTAGTATTGCTCATATAGCATTAGCGATGCTAACAAACCCCTTACAGGACGTATTAAAGAGGCCATGAACTGAGAAATCTAAATTGAATGAGGGCTGCGAGGCATATGTAGAGACTTGGAGCAGAAAGAAAGCGCTCTAGAAGCCCCTCACAACACCTGCATTAGCAAACAGTGAGAAAGTCGTCAGGCTAACTCTACCATTGAGGGCCAGAGCGTGACTGCAGGCCATGTGAATCATCAAACTGTTCTATAAGTCTTTTTGCAAAGTCAGCCTGTTAAATCCTGCTGCGTCCAAACGAAGCCTGTTGCTTTCGCTTCAGCCACTTGTTCCCTCTCATTAATACACCTGCTTTTAAACACACACTGCACTCTCTCTTTATCTACAGACACACACACAGCTCCATTATTCTGCAGGAGTTTGACCGGGGCGCAGGGGCTCGTCTCAAGAGCTCTCACTGACAGCTATTTGTCACTAGTAGTTGTTTCTACTTAAGTCACACTGGTAGTTCATCACACTGATGCTAGAGACGGCTATCTGGAGTAATTGAGCTTTCAGGTACATGCAAAAAATCATTAGTCGAACATTAACATTTCATGAAAATACTGAATATACAGTATAGATAGTCTATTTTTAAAATAACTGATTAATTTGATTATTTTTAATCTCATTATTTTTATTAATTTATTAAAATATTTTAATATATTGTATTATTCTGTATATTTATATTAATATTTTATTATATATTTCAACAAATAATATTATGCTGTGTATACACACACACACACACACACACACACACACAGACACACACATACATATATACACAATAAATGTAAATACATTTTGTATAATATATAATATATAAATATATTAATATTTTATCCATCCATCCATCTATCCCCACACATGCAGTGTTGGAAGAAAGTGTCAGCTAAATTAATAAATGTAAATACATAACTTTATACCTATAATATATTACAGGTGTAAAGTTACGTATTTACATTTATTAATTTAGAAATGAGAAGCTTCGCTTACTTCCAGTTTGCAGCTTTGAAGGCATTAAAACCTACAAACTGGAAGTAAGCAAATCTTCTCATTTCACATGCGAAGAGTTCAGCCAATCACAACAGAGATCATGTGTACAGACATCTTAAAGGTACAGCAGCAAAACCAGCCTGTTTAATTCTAAAGGTCAGAGAGGCTGGAAAATGGTCTTAAAATCTGCCTTTGTTGCAAGAAACTTTGAATAACTTTATAAGCAGCTCCAGGGAAAAACCTTTGTACAAATTGAATATATGCTGCTATATAAGTTTACGCCTGTAAACCACATTCAAACGCAGAATTGTTGTGTGTGGGTTGCATAAATAACCACATTATATAATCATTTAAATTATATGCATTTTTATGCAAATACATGGTCACAACAATATGTGTATTCACAGCCACAAACCACAGCGTCCCTTTATCAGCTTAACACTAGACGTGTCTAACACAAGCCGCCCACACGCTGTGTGTGTGTGTGTGTGTGTGTGTGTGTGTAAGGCCACAAGTGTGCAAGTTTGTAATTCCTGCTGATACTATAATCCAGATCACACCCACTGAGAACACCAACAACATGCAGCACAGCAGTGTGTGTGTGTGTGTGTGTAGGGATGTGTTCCCAACAACATACTACTGTTCTGAACAACATACTACTACTATGCTACACATACTACTTTTGCAGTATGCAATATATACTGTATATACCACCGCACCACGATATGCCAATAATCGGTATCAGTCGATAAAAGCAATCATCAGGGCCAATTGTATCCTGTTAATCAAAGGGGAGCCGAAAAACGTGTCAGACAGCAACTTGCATTAATAAAATGTTCCTTTTGATAAATTTAGGACTGATCAAGCAATCATTTAATTTGACCCTATGAATCACCTGTAGTTCAAGCCAGGGCTGCCAGATCCACTGTTTTCTCTTCACCAAACATTATTTGTAATGCGACTCTCGCAACAAGCTTTGTGGTTTGTTACTTCTGATAAAAACAAAGTCTCAACTTTCAAAGCCTTCATATTTTAACACAAAATTCAGACAATAGATGCCGTTTTGGCACTCGTTAAATTGTGGAGCGCGAGTCTTTTCCACTTTATTACAAGTTATAGCGCAAAATAAACATAAATGAGCATCAGAAGTTCTTGAAAGATACAGTACAACTTACCAAAATGTATCATGCTTCATGTAATGACTTAATTAGAGTTTTAACCGAAAGAATTCACCAGTTCCATTGCAATATATATATTAAAGGTACAGCATCATAATGGTATCATTAAGATACCATTACAGTTTTTAACAATAGTTTGCTGTAGTTTTATCTTCCATTTTCATTTTCATTTTTGTTAAAGTGTTAGCAATTTTGTTGTATTTTTGTCATTTATTATTAGTTTTATTTTTATTATGTTTATTATGTTTATATATATATATATATATATATATATATATATATATATATTTTAGATTTATTTCAGTTTTAGTTTTAGTTGTTTTAATGTGGCAAGGTAAACTAAATGAAAATGATAATTTTTTCTTTATTAACTTGTCACAATAATTATGAACATTTTATTTTATATAAGGTGCAAATTTCAAAATACACAATATATGTCAACATTATGCAGCATACAGTATATAGTGCGCAGTATGCAGGACGCTAGTACTCCATTGTGAATAGTGTAAATGTCAACAGCGTATACAGTAGAACAACACACAATGTGAATGAGTTTCATTCATAGACTCAAACTAATAGAGTATAAAGAATCTGAGAGCCTCCGGTTGGGTTTCCATCAGAAAGATCCTCTCTCTGACACAACACAGTCGAGAGTCTCACAGCATTTATACTCTGTGTGTGTGCTTTTAAATCCATTCAATCTAAATGCCATGATCGCAGTGGGAGCTTCAGCCCCGATCCACAGCAAAGCCTATAAAGGTGCCGCACGCTTGAATCAACAGCAAAATGGCAGAGAAAAGCTGTGTGTTAGTATGTGTGACGAGTCTTTACGTGGCAAAGGGGACGTGATATGAATCGCTGGCTCTCGCTGCACACGGCACACGAGCGAATGTCATGAAACCGGTCAGGAACACGTCCGGGTCACACTTCAGCCCACCATCAACTCAAATATATGTGCATGAGGAAACTTAATCTGTTTTAAGACCATTATTATTTTCTGTACTATGATATTATTTTCATGGTAATTAAACATGTTTAATCCCATTTCTCAGTAGCATACTGTAATTTAAAAAATAATCACTGCTACAATAAATAATATTATTTATTTATTAATATTTGCAAATTCGATATAGTAAAAGTATTATTTGTACTGAATTTAATTTAAGTCCATTTAAATAAATAAAGACAGTATGTTGTGAATGAATGAATGAAACCTATTTGAAACCAGTCATTAGTTTTCACTTCACCTTTAATTGTCATGAAAATGATGTAAACAATAAGCAGTCTTAAAAAGTGCTTAATTTTCTTTATGCAATTTTTTTTTCTAAAAGAATTATACAAATCAATAAATAAAGATAGTATGTTGTACTGAATTTAAATTAGTGCCATTTAAAAAAGATAAAAAATTAAATTAAATTTTCGCTTCACCTTTAATTGTCATGAAAATAATGTTAACAATTAACAGTATTAAAAATATGCTTCATTTTCTTTATGCAAAATATAATTTTCCAGGATTTTTGTAATGCAAAATATAATTTTCTAGGACTAATAATTGATTTACAAATATAATTAGTAATTATATTATTATTTATTTTCATTAGTTATTATATATTATTATTAGTAATTGTTAGTAATAAAATATTATTAGTAAAAATTATATATAATAAGAGTTCAACTTTTAAAAGATACTCTTTCTTCTAACTAGGTAATTTTTATATAATTGTGCAATTATGATTATGATTATTTATTTATTTAGTAAAATATAAAATTATTATAATTTTATAATTAATTTTACTAAATTGATACATTCAATTCACAGCCCCAAAAATATTTTATTTGTGTTGTTTTGATGTTGGAGTGAATTATGACCCGGGCATCGTTTCATTCCAGCGTCTCAGTGATCCAGTAGCTGTAATCTCACTCATGCTTATTCAAGCACTTCATACAGATACAACCATCAGATCTCACTTCAAAGCCTGTGTTCGTGTGTGTGTGTGTGTGTGTGAATACATTATCTCCATCTCCGAGATCATTTGCTTTCCACATTATATCAGCCACTGTTTTAATATCTGAGCGCAGCTATGTTGCTACTCCAGTGCCGAGAGCTTCCTGTTTGATTCTCATTCACTGGGCATTCTGGGTAATCACAAGCCTTCAGAGCAGCCGCAAATGGGCCAGAGGAATGTGCCAACAGCTAGAAGGCTTGGCCATTCAGACACAGTCTCTCTCTCTCACTCTGTGTCTTCTCCTTATTAGTCTGCTAGCTCTTCCTGGCTGAGTTAATTGCATGTGTGCGTGTTTGGCGAGCGCTGAATTTTACTCCAGCCCTAATTAACCAGGGAACGGGAGAAAAGAAAAAACATGTTTTGAGGCAAAAACGAGAAAGACTGAATAAACCACCCGGAACATCTGAAAAATATTGAACGAGTCAAGTGGGGTTTCAAGAGAAAGTTCACCAAACACTATTGAACTGTACAGCGGTTCTGGGGAAGCTACTTTACGCAAACTAGTTAAAGGTACTCTTTTGAACAGCTAGTTAGCTATACTACAAGCTATTAACAAATTATAGCTACTGCAATAAACATTATATAATAAAGTATTATTTATCCAGCACATAAACAATGATTATTTTAGTTAGGGTAAGAGCATTAACCTCAAATTTACAAAACACCAAATATAACTAATATACAACTAATACAAAAACAGCCTAATTTACATACTTGAATGAAAACAGTGATAAAACACATATTTTGACAAAAAATATTCCATTGAAATATTGTATTATAATGCATAAAGTGCCATTCATAACTGAAAATTTATATAATTGGTATTTTTGTATATATTTATTAAATATTCATTTGCAAATATTTTTGTATATGTTTATTAAATATTCATTTATTTATATTTAATATACTGTATATTTATTAAATATGAACCCCCCACACACACACACACACACACACACACACACACAC
>NW_015548244.1:545464-546712 GCF_001515605.1 Sinocyclocheilus anshuiensis | reverse complement strand
AGGCTCCTATATATATATATATATATATATATATATATATATATATATATTTACATCCTCAGTCCTAAAACTGAACAGCGCTATATAATGTGTATTGTTTGTTTTTTTTCAGGTTGAGAGCAACAATAATTGGCTTCAACAGAGGAGGCGCTAGCAGCACAGGAACTACAGGTGTTTCCATCTTAATGAAGCCCTGCATCAGTCTGTATAATATTAATGTTGATCAGAGCGACCCCTAATGTTTTTCTTGGTGTTTAAAGAGGCATCCGAGTGTGTGTTAGCGCCGGTCTCAGGAGACTTACGGCACTTCAGTCAGAGGCCTGTAAATTAGCCTCGACCGCTGCGTCAGTTCTCTCCTCTCACTGGCACGCCACCAAACACACTAAATCATAACACTAATGTCATACAGCGGCTGTTTGTGACACACCGAGAGAGAGACACTCACGTCTTCGTCCTCCAATTTAGCTGCGATCACTCGTCGGCACTCTAAATGATCAAAATCTAATTCAGCCTGTGACTCACTGCCATTATCCAGCGCAAAAACATCGTGCGATGATCGCTGGTTAGCCAGAGAGGATTTCCCTGGAGAGGTGTAGGCAGAGTGTGTGCTGTGTGTTATATAGAGAGCAATGCTTTTTAATAAATGAATGTTTATGTAAGTGACAGGCATTCATACACACACACACACACACACACACACACAGAAGCGCATTCAACCTGTGATTTAATAAAAATCGTTTTTATTTATTTTTTTATCTGAATTTGAAAAAAAAAAATAAAATTATAATTTACAAAATATCCATATTTAATTTATATTTTTATACATATTTATTTGCACATACCTACATTCAAAATAATAGATGTAAATACTGTTATTTTGTACATTTGATTTATTATTTAAACCAATGTTGTGTAAAAATGCTTTACATTTTCAAATTCTGACCAAAAATTATTATTTTTTTTTCATCATAATTTGGGAATAATGAAAAATTATCCAGTTTACAAAACCATATTTACATTTATTTTGTTATATGTTATTTATTTACATGTTATATGTAAACTTTAACAAAATAAAAATAATAAAATAAAATAAAAAAGGTTATTATTTATTATATAAAAAATATTATATATAATACAATACATATTTAATATATAAAACTATTTATTCATTATAATAAAGATTAAATATACAGTATATATATATATATATATATATGTGTGTGTGTATAACAAAATATTTACATATAT
>NW_015548244.1:543611-545167 GCF_001515605.1 Sinocyclocheilus anshuiensis | reverse complement strand
AACTGAATATAACAAATATATAACTAAAAAAAAAAAAAAAATATATATATATATATATATATACAGTATACAGTATACACACACACACACACACACACACACACCCGTTATTGCCGTTATTGTTTTTTGTTTATAAATGTTTATGTATTAATATTGTTCATATTATTAATTATATAATATTAATATTCTTAATAATAATAATAATAATAATAATGAATATAATAACACGTGTAAATATAGTTATTTAGTTATTGTTATAGTTATTGTTAACTGTTTTTCATCATTAAATTATAATTAGAAGCAAATTTAAAGTAAAAAAATGTTAAAACAACTTGCGTATATACTGTACGCATTTATGTAAATGATTTATTACATTTCATGAGGTCATGTGACAATGCAGCAATCTGTTTGAAATGTTTATCGGTTCATACTGTACACTGTTTCACATGCAACTTATACTGCATACTGCACGGTAGTTTCCATTCATAACATATGTCAGAGCGGGAAAAGTAAAGCTAATGAGACACCTAGTGAGAGAGCACAAATATACAACATAAAGCATAAAAGAAAAGAGTGAACTTGGGAGACGTGTTCAAGGAGAGCAGAGATAAAAGGATCTGATGCTAAATTCAGAGGATGAAAGAAGAATAAATAGGGATAAAAATGCCAAAAACAGAAATAAACAAGGCACACGCAAGGCGTGCAGTCAAGATCACAACAGTTCATGTCTCAGCATGAAGGAAGTCACTGTATCTCACACCTCATTGGCTGAGCTCTGGCCCACACAGCCACCAATGGCGTTCAAAAAGCCGTTAACCTCAGGTGAGTCTCATTAGCATGATTAATGAGCTCAGTACTTATTAACGACATTCAACCGAATGTACAGCTTGTTAATTTACTTTGTATCAGCCATTCTGAAGCTCTCTTCCAAAACCTAGTGAGACGCCTACTTGGACAGCATTCATCCAGAGCGTTCCCTGTTCCACAAGACAGGAGGAAAATAACACAGCCGCAAGAAACTAGTGATGCAGAGTCCGATTCATTTCCGCGAACCGGTACTTTTCGGACAGATCGGCTCATTGAACCGGTTCAAAAAGTCGATTCATCGGTTCCTGACGTCATCAAGCAATAACGTGATTTCACTTAAGCAACTTTAAATATAATATTCATGCACAATAAACTATTGTAAAATGTATTTACATCACTCGACAGAAAGGTTTTTGCAGGTTTTAATAAAATGTAAATTAATAACAGTCATAATAAGCATATTTCCAGTACGCGCCTCAGGCTTGCACAGTATCATCAACTCAACTCAACAGAATCTTCGGCAAACTTCGCCACGGCTCATTCGGTTCTTGTTGAGTCTTCGGTAATCCTCGGCAAACTTCGACAGTTGGTTGAAGCGGCTCATTCGGTTCTTTTTGAGTTGGACGTGCTACTTCGGCTGTGCGTCCTGCGTCATCAACCCGGAACTAAAGTTCGATTCAGTTCGATTTGTGAACCGGCTCAACCGGTTACTTCCTGAGAACCGGCTCAAAAGAACGATTCGTTCAAGA
>NW_015548244.1:538242-543391 GCF_001515605.1 Sinocyclocheilus anshuiensis | reverse complement strand
TACAGTATAAAGAATGAATAAACCAGTCTTATAAACTCCTTGATTTCGCTTAAGCAACTTTAAATATAATATGCATGCACAATAAACTATAGTAAAATTTATTTACATCACTTGACTGAAAGGTTTTTGCAGGTTTTAATAAAATGTAAATTAATAACAGTCATAATAAGCATATTTCCAGTACGCGCCTCAGGCTTGCACAGTATCATCAACTCAACTCAACAGAATCTTCGGCAAACTTCGCCACGGCTCATTCGGTTCTTGTTGAGTCTTCGGTAATCCTCGGCAAACTTCGACAGTTGGTTGAAGCGGCTCATTCGGTTCTTTTTGAGTTGGACGTGCTACTTCGGCTGTGCGTCCTGCGTCATCAACCCGGAACTAAAGTTCGATTCAGTTCGATTTGTGAACCGGCTCGACCGGTTACTTCCTGAGAACCGGCTCAAAAGAACGATTCGTTCAAGAACCTAACATCACTACAAGAAACCTCGTTTAGACACAAAGGCAGCATTACATCCTTCATGAAGAAAACAATCAATCTGCACTAATGCTAATTTGAGCATTATGCTGTTTATTTAGTAGCATGTTATCATCAAACTTTGTTCTCGTAAATTGAGCTTTTTGCATCAATACTATCATATCGATTAAAAAGATTAACTGAATTAAAAACAGACTATTTTACTGACTTGTATGTGCAACATATTTTTAAGGCTTAGAGTATTGCAATGTAAACACGACAACACACTAACTCCATGCTATAATAAAATCAACTGAAAGTGCCGTTTCTCTTGTAGTTCTCATGAATATTGCTATTTAGCCACACGCTAACATCAAACTATTGGAATATAAATGGTTAAAAATGCACTATTTTATTCAGAACTTGTCTGTACTATGTATTTTGATGCTAATTTGGTTAATGCATTGTTAGCTTAGTAGCATGTTATCATCAAACCTTTTCAGAATCAATTTCAAAAAGAGCTGTTTCGAATCTATACTGAAAATAATTGATGAAATAGTTCAATCTAACTAAAAAGATTGAACATTTTACTCATTTGTAAGCAAAACATAATTTTAAGGCTTATTAGAGTATTGCAATGTAAACATGCTAATGTCATGCTTTAATAAAATCAACTAATAAAGTGCCGTTTCTCCTGTACTTCTCATGAGTATTGCTATTTAGCCACACGCTAGCCTCAAACTATTGGAATATAAATGGTTAAAAATGTACTATTTTATTCAGAACTTGTCTGTACAATGTATTTTGATGCTAATTTGATTAATGCATTGTTAGTATTCTTGTAAATAGAGCCATTTTGCATCAATACTGGAAATAATTGATAAAATAGTTCAATCTAACTAAAAGATTGACTATTTTTCTCATCATTTTTACATACAACATACTTTTAAGGCTTATTAAAGTATCGCAATGTACACATGACAACATGCTAATGTCATGCTGTAATAAAATCAACTGAAAGTGCCATTTCTCCTGTAGATTACTATTTAGACATGCTAACATCAAACTTAAAAATGTACTAATTTACGTGCCTGTATGTATTTTTATGTTAATTTGAGTACTACATAGTTAACTTAGTAGCATGTTATCATAAAATAAAATAATCGATAAAATAGTTGTCAAATAAAAAAAACGGACTTTTACTCGTAATTCGTATGTGCAACATACTTTTAAGGCTTATTAGAATATGTAAGCATGACAACATGCTAATGTCCTACTATAATAATCAATTGAAAGCACTGTCTCTCATGTACTTCTCATTATTATCGCTATTTAGCAACATGCTAACATGTAAGCATGACAACATGCTAATGTCCTACTATAATAATCAATTGAAAGCACTGTCTCTCATGTACTTCTCATTATTATCGCTATTTAGCAACATGCTAACATGTAAGCATGACAACATGCTAATGTCCTACTATAATAATCAATTGAAAGCACTGTCTCTCATGTACTTCTCATTATTATCGCTATTTAGCAACATGCTAACATGTAAGCATGACAACATGCTAATGTCCTACTATAATAATCAATTGAAAGCACTGTTTCTCATGCAGTTCTCATTATTATCGCTATTTAGGAACATGCTAACATCAAACTATTGTACTCAAACGAGAATCGCTTCTTGTGTGCCATTTTCTAGCATTATTTTGTATTAATAGGCTACTTATTAGATCAATATACTGATAACTATTTTACCCAAAACTTGTGCACACTTTCTATTTCAAATGTTTATTAGATTATAACACCCTTAGATTAGCAATATGCTAATGTTAAACTTTACCGCACAGTCAATTAAGAGTCGGTTCTCATGAGTAGAGCTCTTTTGTGAGGTTCACCTGCCATGCAGAGCTGCTGCCTATGAAGTGCACTACAAATAACTCGCGTGTGAGATTTGGCTGCCTATGTTGGCAGTCGATAACATGACGGCTCACTAGCGTTTTGGAACAGAGCTTGAGAGAAACTACTGGCTCTCATTACGACTTGAAAGAGAGAGTGAGTGAGAACGCAATGCACCGCTGTGTCTGGACCTGTGGCAAATCCACGCTATGATGGGTATTACCCACAATGCCGTGCTCTGGCAGGTGCTCAACCGCTTGCAGTGGGCTGGTCAAACATATAATACATCTCTCCACGCACACACACACTTTGACAGATACCTCTTGTCAGGGGGGGTTTCTTGACTGGGCGGTTCTTCCTGTAGGTCTGGCAGATTGGCAAAGTCGTCTTGCTCGGCCAATCCGATCGTGAGAGAGAGAACCACCATTTTTCCTTCCCTTCACCAAGAAAATGACACACAAAACAAAGAAAGAGCAGAAAGAGAGAGCAGTAAAGTGTAGAAAGTAAGAGTCGGGAGTGAGAGGAAACAGGAAGGAGAAACCGTTAGTAGGCAGCAGATATTATTCGTGTTGAGTTTGGGATATCGGCCCCGTTCCTCAGACGGCACTGCACAAATACTGCACATGTTGTTTTACAGCAGCTGATTTACAAGCATGCACTTATTTTCATGTTTATGCTCTCTAAAGACTGAAGATCCTCAAGAAATGCCACGCGTGCCATCCTCAAAACTAGTTCAAACATAATAAACACCATGTATACTGACCCAAATGATAGATTTCTCATTAGCCAGTTGTACATGTGCATATCTGTGTTGATTATATGATGAAACCTTGCAGTTCAAGATATAACGCAGCTTTTCTTAAAGGGATAGTTCACCCCAAAATAAAAATTAATTGTTTCAAACCTGTATGAGTTTTGGAACTACTTGTGCTTCAGTAAATGATCATTTTTGGGTGAACTATCCCTTTAATTAAGGCCCGTTCACACCAAGAACGATAACTATAACGGTAAATATATTGCCCTCTACACTAATAATGCTCAGTTTTTTTATAAGCATGCTACAGTTTTGTTGTCTGTTGCTTTAAATGCTCAAGCTCAGGTGGAATCTGATTGGCTGTCAATGTTTTTATCATTCAACAGCTGGAAAGTGATATCGGTCCTCTGTGTTATTATCATTATAACTGTGGACTCTACTATCTTTTTAAATTTAGAACGATTTTTAAAACTATCTTTATTATTATCATACAATAACAATAAAGATGGTGGGGGGGGGTGCATATGTGTGGTCTCAATTGTTCCTACATTTATTTGTAAATATAGATTAAATTTTAGTATAAAAGTTATTAGTAAGTCATGATTTTTTTGTGAATACGCAGATTTCACTATCAATGTTCTGTTCTGATCAAATGTTCTGTTAAAACAAGTAAAATCTTTGTCAGGCTGATTGTATTTTACATTAAACCAAGGTAAACTGGTATTGCAATTTTGCATTTAAAGTCAGATTTGTATATTATTTAATGTCAGGTTGTACGTTGCTTTAAAGCAAAATAATGTGTTTCGCTGACGTTCAGGTATGCATATTTGTATATTATTTAATGTCAGGTTGTATGTTGCTTTAAAGCAAAATAATGTGTTTCGCTGACGTTCAGGTATGCATATTTGTATATTATTTAATGTCAGGTTGTATGTTGCTTTAAAGCAAAATAATGTGTTTCGCTGACGTTCAGGTATGCATATTCAAATCAGACAAAATTTTGTTTCACTCTGTCTGAATAGTTTAGTGAAATACAAATTCTCCAGTCATCCCCGTCGCATTTAGAGCAGCTCTCGGTGTGAACAGGCCTGTAAGCACTCAAACTCACATTCTCTGGCACACACACACACACACACACACACACACACACACATTGATTTACTGTCCTCTTCAGTCTACACATTGTCTGTATCCTCTCTCTGCACCTGTCTCACTCTCTCCCTCTTTAACTGGTGTTTTCATCCCTCTCTTTCTCTCTCCAGCCTTAATTGAGGGCCGTTAGAAAGATCTGGACTAATTGTTTCTATTTGAGAGTGCCGTGTGTGTGTGTGTGCGTGTGTGTGTGTGAGAGAGGTGTCAGCACTGAGCTGCTGCTTTCTGGGTCACTGCTCACCCTCTATCTCCTCTCCTCTTCTCTTCTCTTTCTTACATTCTTCATTTTTCTCTCTCCTTACAAATCCCCCTCATCTCTGAGCCTCAACCTCTCTCTAATATGCTGCTATTAAACTCCTCTTAAACAGCTTTTGAAAGCTGCCGTCTCTCCCTCCTGATTTTAAAGGAACAGTTCACATGAAAATTCTTAGGTTTACCAATCGCATGTTGTTACATACCAATATTTAATTTTAGTTTTATACACACACTTACTTGTATTTTAGCATTAGTATTATTATTATTTTTATTATTAGATTATTTATTATTTAATATTTTGTCATTTTTATTTTATAGTAATATTTTTAATTAGGCTTTATTTTCATATTTTCAGTTTTCATTTTAATTTTCTGTTGTGTTTTTGGCATTTTTATTTATATTTTTAAATATTACAACTTAAGTGTAATTTAAGTTGTTATTACATTTAGTTCTTCAACTTAAAGGGGTCATATGATGCGATTTCAAGTTTTCCTTTCTCTTTGGAGTGTTACAAGCTGATTGTGCATAGATAAGATCCCTGAAGTTGCAAAGACTAAAGTCTCAAAACCAAAGAGATATTCTTTATCAAAGTTAAGACTCTGCCACGCCCCCCTAAAACGGCTCGTTCTAAC
>NW_015548244.1:533195-536610 GCF_001515605.1 Sinocyclocheilus anshuiensis | reverse complement strand
TCTAATTTTCCTTATAAAGCCATAGATTAAATTCCTATAATTCACATTGAGTACAAACGTTATTCTTGATTAGACATTCATTCTTCTTTAATATAACTACACGTAAAAAAGTAGCTACAATAAACAAATGATTAAAATTCTTATATGTACTAACTGTATAATATTAATTATTAACAGTGTTTATATATATATATATATATATATATATATATAACTATATTGTTTTTTATATAAAAAAACGTATATATATAAAATTTATTATATGTGGATATGCAGTATATTATTATTTTATATATTTTGTCTTCATCTCTTAAATTAAGTATTAGAATCTTTAAATCCTTAACATTATTAAATCTCATCTCAAAGAGTATTAAGCTTTTATGTTATGCTACTCTATATTATACTAGTTTTCATATTATTCATATTATGTTGTTGTGATGCTTAAATTTGTTTTTAAAATGTAAAACAACTCATTTTAGTTTTTAGCGTTTTATTTTTAATTAATTACCTTATTTCTGAAAATTTGTTCAGGCCAAATTTTTAACATCCCTATGGTGTACATTCTTCAAAATATCTCCCTTTATTTTCCACAAAAAAATAAAAATAAATAAATAACAGCACACAGGTTTGAAACAACATGAATGTGAAGTAAACAATGCCCGTATTTTCATTTTCAGCTCAGCTATTCCTTTCAGTCCTAACCTTGTCATATGGTATTATGATCTCTTGTTCTTCACTTCCTTTCCTTCTCCTCCCATCTAAAGTGGTTTTAATACTCTTCATCCCTCCCCCCTCCACTTCCCCATCTTCCATTTTTCTTCTCTCTCCTGCTGTAAATCCATCCGTTCCTTCATATTCTCCTGGGCTTCCCTCCATTTTGGCACACTGTGGCTATTTTTACCTTTCAGAATTTAATGGCTGCAAAAAATAGCTCCTGGCTGGTGCGACTACACACTCGCACACATACGACACACACTCGTGCGCGCAACAGACAGGAATCATTATTGTCAAAGCAATAAAAGGAGGCACTTTTTCGGTGAGAGCTGGATGGGTGAATGTTCGGGGATGTTCACAGGACTGTCGCTGACCACCGATAACACACCAACAACCCTCAATTACACCCCACCTCCCCCTTCCTTTCTTTCTTTGTCCTCCCTTTCTTGTTCTCCTTTTCTCTGTCTCTATGTCAGACCCAAGGCCGTGTATGTGTGTCAATGACATCCCCCCTTTAACCAGCGGAGATGAAATATTTAGTCTTCCCAGCATAAGCGGAACAAGGATGTTTTGGGAATTGCATACTTCCATTCTATTTTTGCAGTATGCATATTGTTCACAGTTCGTGAATTCTCTGAAATGATTTACTGCATTTGCCCAAATGTACAGTATGCAAACATCAAGGACTACTGTATTTCAGAATGCAATGCATTTAACTTTACATTTTGAACTCAAAGCAATATTATTGACCCTATTTCGTCTCTTTCTCTAGGGCATTATTTTAGAGTTTCTGCAGGTAAATCCAAGAAAATTTAAGGAATAAATGTGTCACAATATGTCAACATGGTCTCTAAATAATTCATATCTATGGCGCACACAAGTTATATTAGCAACTTCAACTTTTGAAAATGCATTTTCCAACAGATCTCCATCACTTTTTGATTAATTTTACCAAAACAAACAAACAAAAGCTTATGTTTGCATATAAAGCATATAAAATGTCCTTCCTTTTGAATTTTTATACCTGTTTTCCAATACAAATGTCAAAAGATTCTTCTCTCAAGATACATTAACTTGACATAAGACAAGAAGTCTTGTTTTCTGAGAAATTGATCAATGAGTTTATGAATAAAATTAACAAATGAGCGCAGAAAAATCAACTTAATTCAAAGGCAAAACAAGTTTTTATTCCTTGTTGACAGATATTAGTTATTGTTTTAAGCATAAACTTGCTCTATTTTGTTCAGTTCTCAGAAAACAAGACTTCATATCTTCATTTTGCTTTTCAACTAGTATTTTTCAACTAGTATTTAACTGTATCGTGACTTAAAGAAGTTTAGTAATGCATACTGCAAAACCATACAAAAATACTTTTGAAGATTTTTTTTTCTTGCGCAGCGTATGCAACATTTATTGCCATGACTTTATGTATTTAAGACATTGGTAACACTTTACAATAAGGTTCCATTAGTTAATGTTAGTTTATGCATTTTAGGTTAGGCTACTAAAGCCGTAAATGAACTTTCTGTCAGTCCTGTTTCAGTCAATGAGTTTAATCCTGAGCTATCTGTGTGTCCAATTTTGACCAATAAACCTGAGAATGAGCCATCTGTCTGTTCTATTTCAAACGCTATTACTGATTACGAACTTCCTGTCAGCCTAATGTCTGTCAATGAGTTTCAACTTATAAGTCTGAGTTTGAATTGTCTGCCTGTTTATTGTCACTTACTGAAATGTTTACCAGTCCAGTTTCAGTTAATGCACCTGGTTTTGATCTGTCTGCTGGTCCACTGCTCCCAAGTGTGTCCAATTCTGAACCATGTGTCTTACCAGTGTTATTCCATGAGTCTAATAGTGAACTGTCTGTCTGTCCAGCCACTCTCAAGGAAACCAACACAGAGTTTGCTGCCCTGTCTGTTACAGCCAAAAAACCTGCCTTTGAACCCTTAAACTTGCCTGTCATGAGCCCAGAAATTATAAATGCACTCCATGTCTGTCCCGTTAACCCTGTCACTGCCATAGAGACCATTCATGAACTGTCTGCCTTGCCAGTCCCAGTCAGTAAGCCTGTTTGTGAACTGTCTGCCCGCTCAGTGGTCACCAGGGAAACGATTGATGAACTTCTTGTGTTCTCTGTCTCGGTTCCTGAGACTGTGAATGCACTGTCTATGTCGTCTGTTTCTGCTCTCCCTAGATCAGAATCTCTGCCATGGTCTCCTGATCAGTCTGGCTCTTCGTGGTGGTCTTCTGCTCCGTCTGCTCCTCCATGGTGGTCTTCTGCTCCGTCTGCTCCTCCATTGTGGTATTCTGCTCCGTCTGCTCCTCCGTGGAGGTCTTCTGCTCCGTCTGCTCCTCCATGGTGGTCTATTGCTCCATCTGCTCCTCTGTGGTGGTCTCCTGCTCCGTCTGCTCTGGCCTGGTGGTCCTTTGCTCCTCCGTGGTGGCCTTCGGTTCTGTCTACCCCGCCGTGGTGGTCTTCTGGTCATCAGTGATTAATGATAGATGGCGCCGATGATGGCTGCCTCCGTAGCGTGCTCCACAGTTGTTTTTATGTTTTTGTTAGTTTGTCCTGTCTTTAGTTATATCCCTGCAATCAGTTTCACCAGAGACAAATTGCTGGACATTCGACACTACACATCACCCGATATATTACCGGTTTTCGACTATTCTGATGTTTTGCTGGACATAGTAGTTGGCTGAG
>NW_015548244.1:531922-532840 GCF_001515605.1 Sinocyclocheilus anshuiensis | reverse complement strand
CTGGCTGAATGACGCCATTCCGGACAGCGCGTTGAGTCTGCCGGACTTTCAGCTGTTTAGAGCGGATCGCGACACAGAATCAACGGGGAAATCGCGAGGCAGCGAGACATGCTTTTACATCAACGAAAGGTGGTGTACAGATGTAACAGTGTTAAAGAAGGTGTGATGTCCCGATCTAGAAGCGTTTTTTATTAACTGTAAGCCTTTCTACTCGCCGAGGGAGTTTTGCTCGTTCATTATCGTGAGTGTTTTTCCTCCGCAAGCGCACGTGAGCTCAGCTTTACAGAATCAGATCACATACACAGAACCAGATCACATACACAGAACAACAACACCCGGACTCTGTTTTAATCATTCTTGGGGACTTTAATAAAGCAAATCTCTCCTGTGAACTGCCAAAATACAGACAGCACATCACATGTCCCACCAGAGACAGTAATATATTGGATCACTGTTACACAGCAATAAAGGATGCATATCACTCTGTCCCACGGGCAGCTTTGGGGCTCTCTGATCACTGTTTAGTTCATCTTATACCGACCTACAGGCAGAAACTGAAATCAGCTAATATCAGTTGTGGCGAGGGGGGCGTGGTTTAGCGGGCTTTGCAGCGGGAGGGAGCGGTGACCTCACTGATTGGAGTGTTTTTGAAGCTGCTGCCACCGATCTCGATGAGCTCACAGAGACTGTGACATCTTATATCAGTTTCTGTGAAGATATGTGCATTCTACCATGCTACCAGGACTCATTTAACTTACAACAACGACAAACCATGTTTCACTGCAAAACTCAGACATCTCCGTCAGGCCAAAGAAGATGCTCGCAGGAAGGGGGGCAAAGTCTTCTATAAACAGGCCAAATACACACTGGAAAAGGAGATCAGAGTGGCAAAGAGGAATTATTCTGAAAAAATAAGGA
>NW_015548244.1:524351-531834 GCF_001515605.1 Sinocyclocheilus anshuiensis | reverse complement strand
GGTCTCTGGACTATGCAGTCAACATGGGACTGCATTATGTTCTGCAACATCTAGACAGACTAGGGACTTATGTGAGGATCCTGTTTGTGGATTTCAGCTCGGCTTTTAACACTATCATCCCAAACCTCCTCATGCCCAAACTAACTCAGCTCTCCATGCCCACCTCCATCTGTCAGTGGATCACTAGCTTCCTGATAGACAGACAGCAGCTAGTGAGGCTGGGAAAATACACATACAGCACCCATAAGATCAGCACTGGAGCTCCTCAGGGTTGCGTCCTCTCCCCACTGCTCTTCTCCTTCTACACATCTAGAGACCCCTCTGTCAAGCTCCTGAAGTTTGCAGACGACACCACACTTATCGGCCTCATTCAGGACGGAGACGAGTCTGCTTACAGACAGGAGTTTAAAGAGCTGGCTGTCTGGTGCAGTCTTAACAACCTGGAGCTTAACATGCTAAAAACTGTGGAGATGATCGTGGACTTCAGTAGAAACCCCCCTGCACTCCCCCCACTCACTGTCATGGACAGCATTGTAACGACAGCGGAGTCATTCAAGTTCCTGGGCACCACTATCTCTCAGGACCTGAAGTGGGACACTCACATAGACTCCATTGTTAAAAAGACCCAGCAGAGGTTGTACTTCCTTCGCCAGCTGAAGAAGTTCAACCTCACACAGGAGCTGCTGAAACAATTCTACTCTGCCATCATTGAATCCGTCCTCTGCACTTCAATAACTGTCTGGTTCAGCTCAGCTACCAAATCTGACCTCAGAAGACTACAGAGGATAGTCCGGACTGGATAGTTTAGGTTTAGGTTAATGTTAGGTTAGACTTTAACCTCAACACCTGCTTGCATACAAACAAACTGTACAAACAAACATGTATAACCAAACATACACATTTAATGGAATAGTTCACCCAAAAAGGTACTCATCATAATGTTACAAACCCCTATGACAGGCTTTTTCCTAATACACTATTATATAAATCAGTACATCTCCAAAGGCAGAGAAGCTGCAAAAATGCAGAAAAGCACATTTAAAGTACATAAAACTGTCCATACAACTTGTGTACTGTTTTATAAGTCTTCTGAAGTTATATGAACTCTTTTGACTACTTTGCTAGTACTTTTTTTTTGTCCATTTTGTCCAAAGAACAGCATCAACATCATACAAGTTCGGGACTAAACTAAAATGAAACCTGAAAATATATAAATAAAAGCTAATTAAAAATATTAATAAATACTATAATAGTATATAAATAATAGTAAAATAACACTAACTACTCCTTTAATCACTGGACAGAACTAGAAAACGAGAAGATGATTAAGAGCAGGATGAAGAATACATATCAAATATAAGACGTGCATCTGAGAAATGAGCGTGTAAATATCATGTGGCACGGGTTAATGGCATTTGTAGAAAATATCCAGCGGCCTTTCACTAGAAAGTCTTTTTCAAACCTGTCATAAAAAGCTGTTGACCTAGCAGCGTGTGAAGACACCTAGCTATTCATCACTGAATCACTGTGCTTAAATGTGAAAATTACAGGCCTTCTCTCGCACCGACCCCGTTCAGGAAAGCATCTATTATAATTCAATTAACTGCGTCACAACAGAGCCAAACGTCGCGTACGCGCAGCTGAGGCAGGCTTACAAATTCAACCATGTTACATCACTTGAGAACCATGAAATCCATCAATCACGCCGATTTGCTGTGTGTTCACGTGTGGATAATCTTGGGAAATTAGATGATGTTCAGTCGCGTTAATTGTTTGTCATTTGAGCTGAGACCTGCCCTCCCTTCCTCCACAGGTCACGCAGTGGAAGGCGGAGAGATCTATAGAGACGGAGTTAAACGCTGTCACATAAACTCAGCCTATTGAAGACCTGTAGCCCCTGTCAAGCAGTTATGTTATGTTATGCTATGGTCGGTTGATAGTCTGCAGTCCTGTTCGCTCAATAAGTCACGGCTATTTTAAGGCATTATGTTTCAGACTTCGAATAAAGGGCCCTGTTTGAAAACAAAAGACCGAGCGTAAGTGTAACGAAGGTTATGGTTGACCCAAAAAATGAATATTTTGCCACCATTTACTCACTCTCATGCCATTCTAAACACAATATGATGTTTTTCCTCCATGAAACAAAAAATAAGACATTTTAAAATATCAGTGAGCTTCTTTTCCATAAAATTAAGTCACACAGTGACTAAATCTTCAAAAGCTACAAAAATCACCCTAAAAGAGGTAATCCACAATATTTCAAGTCTTTAGAAGTATTAATATGACTTCAGAAGACTTTGAATATAGTGCACAAGTTGTATGGACTACTTTTATGGTGTTTCGAAAGAAGAAAGACAAATTGTTGTGGAATTACAGTACATGAGGGAAAACAACAGAATTATAATTTTGGAGTGAACTGTCCCTTTAAACACAGAAGAAACACATTAAACATTCATGAACACACTCACACACAGGCAAACACATGCCCAAACAAAAACGCATGTGCTGACACACACATATATAAAATTAGTCCTGGTACCATATCTCCAGCGGTCCCCTGAGGTCCTAAAATGTGACATATTTAAACCAGCTGAGGCAGGCCGCACACAAGGCAATATTCAGTCATATAAAACAGAACATCACAAAACAGCAGATCAGTGCAGAGTGCTGAGGGAAGGGGGAGATATTCTGCTGCGGGGCTGAAATATAGTGTGACAGAATGAACGACTGTCTGACATGGTCTGGAGACAGACAGGTATAGAGAAAGAGAGACAGAGGTGCAGGAACAGAGGCAAGGACAAACAAGAAGAGGCACGCAGATCATTTTCAGCTGAACTCTGGGAGATTTACACTTTTATTTGCACTATTATTACCAGTACTAAAGCAGGGCTAGTATTTATAAGGCATCCCAGAGAAAGGGGACTGATGCAGTCTGAGTTATTTCTCAAATAATGCACAAGCGCTCATAAAAATGTGCAAAAATTGTACCTTTAGGTTCACCCAAAAATGAATGATTTCTTTTGTGGAATACAAAATAAGATGTTTTGAAGAATGATGATTTGCCATTGTTCTTTTCCTTTTCCAATGAAAATGAATGACGATGGACACTTTTGAGATTTAAAAAGGACAAAAGGCACTATAAAAGTAGTCCATAAGACTTGTGTGATATATATAACGTCTCTATACAAAGAACAGACTAAAATGTAAGTAATGATATGAAATCGGTGAGATATATCTTGATATGGTATATTTGAATACAAGAATGCAAATGAGTTGTGGCAAACCTTTGTATCAAATATGACTTATATTTGGTCTGCTCCAGACACAAAGTTATCATTTCGCTTCAAAAGATTTGGAAAACAGCATAAGAAAAACAGATTTGGAAAACAGTGCAAGCTGGACCCATGTTATGCTTATTTTGTCATTTTTTGTAGCTTTACAGGCCAGAGCCACTGTATGCATTCAATTTAATGGAAAAGAGCAGCGTGATCATTACGATAAACTTCTCTTTTTCTGTTCTACTGCAGAAAGACGTCATATGGGTTTGGAACGACTTGAAGGAGAATAAATGATGTCAGAATTGTCATTTTTGGGTGAACTATCTCTAATTGGGAAATTACTTAGACATGTCTGAAAAAGTTAGGAATACATGCAAATACAGGACAAAAAGGCATGCACAAGACAGACCCACACAGGAAGTGACTTACAGGAAGGATTTAACATCCAGGCCTCGTCTCTTTATCTGACCCATCATGTGATCCACGCTGCCAGGGTTCCCATGAGAGGCCCGCCCCCCGGCACCTCCTGACTTACAGCGTGAAGCTCTGCCACCTGCCGGGCCGCCCCTGGAGTTCCTTGAGTTGGCCCCGCCTCCTCTCCCAGGCCCCGCACCCCCACCCCCTCCGCTACCTGGCTGGGTGTGCAACTGACCCAGACTCTGGGAGATGGGCGGCCTACTGGCCAAACTTGGGGCCGGAGCCTGGATCAATGGTTGCTGGAGGCTCTGCTGACGCAGCAATGTGCGGGGCCGAGGTGTCGCCCCTGTCGACAGGATGTTGTCCAAGGTCTCGTCCGAGGAGAGGGCGTGGTCGGACAAACTGTGCGGGCAGAGCAGGAGGGAGGGCAAGGAGTGAGACGAAGAAGGGCGGGAGCGACAGAGGGAGGGACGAGGAAGAAGGAGGAGAGAAGGTGGGACAAGAACAAAAGGGCGGGGACGAGGAGAAGGATCCAAGGAGGATTTGGAAGGGGTCGGAGGAGGAGCAGGGGACACAGATGGGCATAGAGGAAGAGGAGATGACAGGTTGAAAGGAAAGAGTTCGGAATCCGGGTGAAGGAGAGTCAAGGAGTCGGACGAAGACAGGAGAGGCGATAATGGAGACATAGAGGAGAACGAGAGGTTCAGGGAAGGATGGGGGCAGAACGGAACAGCCAGAGAGGAAAAGGACAACGAAAAGATGGTGTCATCAAAAGAAGAAGGGGGCAGAGGAGCAGGAGGAGGAGGAGGGCGAGATGTAGGTGGGGAGAGGAGAAGAAGGAGAAAAAAAGAGAGAAGCGTCAAACAGAGGCAGTATCCACCGTAACACAGGTAGCAGAAGAGACCACAGCCGCCCTGGTCTGCATGAGCCTGCAAATGTGTGTGCGCGTGTCCATTCCCGGCCTGAGTGAGACCGCCTTGAGCCGACGGTGAGCGGTCAGCGTGCGTGTGCGTCTGGGAGGCGTGTGCGGCCTGTTTGCGGCCCGCTCCCGTGCGTGCCTGACTGGATCGCGGCGTGTGTCGGGTCTGCCCTGAACGACAGTGTGCATGTGTGTGCCGCGGCGTGTGTGGCGTCAGTCGCCCGCCACCGGTTCTTCCGGGAGACTGTTTTTTGGTCTGTTGAGAGCCTCCCATCTCTGTCTAATCTTCACACATCCTTCTCCTCCCTTTCTTCTCTTAACTTTGCCCGTCGTTTCTTGCGACACTCGTTTTAAGTAACGCCATGGCCCCCTGTGTCCATTCAGCAGCCAACCAACTACGCTGGCTCATCCGTCATTCTTTTGTCCTCCCCTCCCTTTCGAAATTACATCCCTCTGTTTCTCTCATTAGCCCTGTTTCACTCTGATCTCAAAACTGTGTCAAATTCACCTCGGAAACTTCATAATGAGTTTCACCTGAGCTGCAAACATGATTCCTGTAAACACTCCCTGGCTATTCAATCTCTTAGACAAAATGTGCAAAAATTGATCCATTTACGGTACAACAACTTGTCACTGGGGCAGTGTCCTCAAAGCAGGGTACCGCTCCTGGAGGGCCACTGTCAAGGCATACTCAAAACTCCAGCCAGGTGTATTGGGGCAAGTTAGAGCTGAACTCTGCAGGACACTGGTCCTCCAGGGGCAGATTTTGACACCCCTTCCTTACAGGGACATCTTTGAACTTTATTTACCCCTAATAGGTTAATACTATTACTTTAGAGTACTAGATAGGTGACAAGTGTCAAGCTGATGTACCCCTAAAGATACAATTTTGAAAAAAAATTTCTGACAGTGCCTGTCAGTGAAGATTTTAAAGAAATCATTTAAACAAATTTCAAAGTTATTTAAAGCTGAATTTAATACAAAGTTTATGGGGCATACATAAACTTGCTCCAGTGGAGGAAAACCATCCTAATATTAAAATCAGTATGAAAAGGCATTCACATTCCATTTTACTTCTGTAATGTGACATACTTTTATGTGAAACAGGGTATTTAATGAGGAAATGCTGCCTTCAAACACAATGTAACGTACAAGTGATTTTGGTTGCAAAAACATAGACACATTTGAATTTCTCACTTTTCACTTCACAGGAGATATTTTTAATGGTTCTGCATCGTAATAAAGAGCAAAGGATGCACATTAGGTGTATAATTGATGCTTTCTACATGAAATGTAGTTGTCGCACAAACCTTAAGCGCTTTATTTAACAGTCCTGTTCCGTGTGTACATACTATGTACTTATTATAGTAATTACAATAACCTGGTAATAACTTGGTACTAACCCTGAACCTACTCCTAAAACCGTATTACACACAACAGTAGCCTAAAACAATGACTACTAGTTAATATTAACATTATTCAGAATCTTATATTAACATTTTTCTTTCTTTCATCCTTCACAGTAGGACCAGGAACATGTATTAATAAAGTAAACAGGGCCAAATTTGATTTCATGGTGACATTAATGAGATGGCATAGGGCTTAACAGGCATCGGCTCAACTGGTTAAGCTGGTAAAGGGCATCAGGTAGTTGCAGGACAAACACCAGGGGGCAAAACAAGCATAGTGGAGAACAAGATGTAGGCAAGAAAGAGAGACAGAGGAAGAGAGAGACCATAAAAAGGGGGTGTGAGACACAAACACAAGAGACAGACACATATAGCTGCCTGAAAATAGAATCCAATTACTGACGGAGAAAAACAGAGGGAGTGTTGAGAGAGAGAACGAGAGAAGAACGAGGACTGGTGGTATGGATGGAGTGTGAGAAGAAAGATGTGAGACAAAGAGAGAATATGTGAGGTGCTGGAGGAGAAGAGGTGTTAGCGAAGAGTGTGAAGAAAACTTAAATTGAGCCCCCTGTGTGTATGTGTGTGCAACAGTTGCTGTGTGAACGTCTACACACAAGCGGCACATGGATACAGTAGCGTCGTAGCAGCTCTTGGTTTGTTTTGGTTTGGTGAGATTGTGTTTTGGAGGTCTTTTGTGAGGTTTGGTTCCTTATTCATGCCTTGTCTAATTCATTTGTTTATTCCCTTGGTGGGTTTTCTTTATTAGTCTGGTTATAGTCAACATGAAATCAAAATTGTCCCAGCTTACTATCTTAGTATGTAGCTGGTATTATTTTGCACAATTCATCAAATTCTGTTGTTTAATGGCTGTTTTTCACAATCCAGTTCACAAATCCGATGGATAAAATAAACCATATGGCAAAAAAAAAAAAAAATATATATATATATATAAATAAATAAATACAATTCTGGCCAGATTTCAAATATGAGCTAAATGTGTTGTAAACAGCAAGACTAAATGAAATAAGTTTTTCAGATATAAAAATATATTTCTTTTAAACTTTTAAAAAACACATTACATAATGTACTTTAAGGGCCAAGAAAATACATTTCCAATCATAAAATAAATGTTTTGGTAAATGTAAAATGCTGTTTTTGTAAACAGCATGGCTTAATAAAATGTTTGTCAAATATTAAAGAATATATTTTTAAACCATTAAAGGCCACAATGCAATAAATAGACAATATACTGTAAGTGTATTTAAATATACAATAAAATATTATTTAATTATTATTAATAAAAAAAAATATTTATTGTAAATCTTTAAATGCTAAAATATATTAAAAAATTTCATGGGCAGGAAAATACATTTCCATTCATAAAATACATTTTTGGTGAATGAAAAAATAGACAATATAAATGTATCTAGATTGACTATAAGCAAAAAGCAAAAAGCAAA
>NW_015548244.1:521317-524341 GCF_001515605.1 Sinocyclocheilus anshuiensis | reverse complement strand
CTGAATACCATTTTACTCAGAAATACATCAGATTATAGAAGAACAGGTTGAAGAACAGGTTGAAAAAGCCATTTCATTTCGACTTTAAAGGTGCAGTTTTTAGTTACGCTGTAAAAAGTTCTATTTAGAGTTTTACTTGTTATTTTCTTGAGTCCGTTTATGTTTAGTCATATTTTTTGGGATGTTGTTTATGTAGGCGATGTCTCAAATGCTGACCTCAGTCTTTGCTGTCCTCACTTAAATGAGAAATGCCCCATAGGAGGCGCTCATAAAACCCCTCCTGAATCTTCCGCTGCAAATGGGATATGATGCGGTCTCGTGGACTTCATGGACACATGCAAAAGTCAGCATGAGTGCATCATTTGGGACAGGGCCACAGCTTTGTTTTGTCACGTTGTCACGCTGAAATAAAACTGTCTGGTTTCTCTAACATTATAATATTTCCTCCACTCCCAGCATTCGCTTCACACTGCTGACAGATACACATTATGGTTCACTGAAATATTAAGCACATTTATAGGACTTTTAGTGCATTCATATTTTGTGCTACACGGTTTCACTTGCCAGTGATTAAGATGGAAAAGTTGTGTTTAACATCCTCCAGCTATCACTCGTGTCACTGAAACGGCTTCTATAAAACTTTAACCGTGTGCTGACAGCTCTGAAAAATCTGGTGTTCAGAAACTCATCAGACAAATTATGGAAATCTGTCATTGAAACATCGTATTTTCTCATCTGATTGTGATTACAGTTTATTACACCTCACTGGAATACTTGATTCTGATTAACTCTCAATTCTAGTAATATGGGACTTTCAGCAGTCGAATATACTGTACTTATAATGGATGTTAGCTTCAAGTATCATAATGTAGATTCTTACTTCTCCCAAAATACAACAAAATCTAGATGGAATGCTATTTGCAACCAATTTTACTTCAAAATACACCATCAGGAACTGACTGGATTGTGAACAGAGCACATGAACCTACACTTTAATTTGAAAGAATCTCTTCTGCTCACCGAGGCTGCATTTATTTAAAAAAAAACAAAAAAAACAAACGGTAATATTGTGAAATATTATTACAATTTAAATTAACTGTTTACTATTTGATTATATTGTAAAATGTAATTTATTTCTGTGATCAAAGCTGAATTTTCAGCATCATTACTCTTGTCTTTATTAGTCTTCAGTGTCACATGATCCTTCAGAAATGCTGATTTGCTGCTCAAGAAACATTTATTATTATTATGTTGAAAACAACTGAGCTGAATATGTCTACTTAAAACTCAATAAAATCGATATTTCCTGTCCTTTTGTTTGCTGTATAATACACCAGATTGTACAGTCAGCCGGTCTTTATCGCAAAATTACCCACTTCAGGCCAATACAAGACCCTTCGGCTTTGCGATTATATTTATTATCCCTCACATATCGCATTTGCAGACTCAATCAGGTGCATGATATCACCAGTTATGCCGCCTTTTGAGTCATTGCTGTGGCTGTTGTGTTTTATAATGGACTGAAATGAGCTATCGCCGCTTCTGAGTGTTTCTAAGTGTGTGTGAGTCAGTACGGATCCTGCTATTATTAGACTGCAGGGCGGCCTGAAATCTCAGCAAAGCGCAGACCCACACAAAGGCATTTTTAACTTTCTTAAACATCTCACACACACATCACATCTCTCTTTCTTGTCCCCTGTGGGCTCGACTCACTTGCCGTTCTTGAAGTCTCCCGAATGCAGGCGGCTTTGTACCGTCTGCCACCTGCCGGCTTTAATGCCCCCCGTCATCATGCTCCTCACGCTGTCGCTGCGCGACGGCCCCCCTCCGTCCCCCAATCCACCCCCCACGGCCCCTTTCTGGCCCCCGGGCACCGTCCCACTGAGGGAGCCACCAGAGAGAGAGCCGGAGAGACGGAAGGAACGAGAGAAAAGGAAAAAGACAAACATTGGGAGAGAAGAAATGGTTACAGGTTTGGATAAATCACAATAATTTTTGCCATGAGAGTGTTGCATGTGTGACCTCACAGCGAACTACATGGCTACATACTAACACAAGTCACCCTGGGATTCACCAAGTGCAGCTTCTCCTCTAGGGGGCGTAACAGAGCCAAGTTTTATCAGGTATAGCGAGTAATTTCTCAGTCACTCTTAAAAATAAAGGTTCCAAATCTTGTTTTTTTTTTATTAATTTATTTTTTCACAGCAATAAAGAACCTTTATTTTTAAGAGTGGACTCTTAAAAATAAAGGTTCTTTATGGGTATTGATGGTTCCATGAAGAACCTTTAACATCCATGGAACATGGAATATTTCTTCTGTGGAATACAAACACTTTTGGAACCTTTATTTTTAAGAGTGTAGAAGAACCATTTTTGAACATTTTAAGAATAAATATTTTAAAAATGATGGTTCCAAAAGCTGGTTTGAAAAAAAAAAAGCCATAGAATAACCATTTCTGGTTCCCCAAAGAACCATTGTTTTCTTAGTGTGAAGAACATTTTAAGCATCTAAAGCAGCGTCTGCCACTAATAAGCTAATAATAAATTGGTGTTTTTGGCGTACAAATGGACTTAACAACCACGATGCTTCAAATAACCACATTTGTACTCCCAGTGACATGCTTCGCATTAATGACACCCATAAATGTTGCAGACTTCACATAGACACATAAAATTTGACAAGGGTTACTTTTGCCATCAATATTTATAATCATGGTCACCGGTTTGTGGACCTGGTGAAAGTCATCATGCAGTTATAAAGAGATTTATAACACTGCTGCACCGCTCAAACACTCACAATGCAACATCAACACCAACAAAAACGACAGGAGAACAGCAAAAAGAGCTTTATGTGACAAAGCCGGGAGCCGCAGATTGCCACAAAACCAAGGTGAGGGACCTGATCTCACACTTAAAATAAAAATATATACATAGTAACATTTAATAATAATAACAATAATAATAACATACAGTGTATATACATATATACACATATGTGTGTGTGTGTGTGTGTGTGTGTGTGTG
>NW_015548244.1:518172-521073 GCF_001515605.1 Sinocyclocheilus anshuiensis | reverse complement strand
GTTTGTGTGTGTGTGTGTGTGTATATATATATATATATATATAAAAAAAATTTTAATATAAAAATAATATTTTTTATCTGATACCGATAAACCAATAATTATTTTTGTGTTATGGACAACAACTAATAAAGCTGATGATGGTAGTAGTAATAATAATAACAATAACAATAATTTAGATATTTAAATTATTGCACCTTCATTACAAATCTGGCAGAAAACAATATGACAATATTTATTTTCATGTTATGGCCAATAACTGATAAAAAGCTGATATTAAAATTCTATACCAAGTTGTCTAAATAAACGTATTAAAATCGATTGTTTTAAATGCTACAAGTGAATTTATGCATCGCAACATTATTTTGTACAGTAAGAAAAATGGTTATTAATTTTGAGATTTGCTAGAGATTAGATTTTAATTATTATTAAATTATTATTTAATTTAATTAATAGTGATAGATGAAGACAAATGTAAAAAGGTGAAATGAGTTTGCACAATTAAATATACAAAAGCAGCCAATATTTCCTTTTTTTTTTAAATTACTTTTTATTATAAATAAAAAAGTAAATATTGACATCTTAATTTATAATACAAAAATATTTTTTAAAATCTCAAATATTAGCCAATGACTGATGTATTGTGCATCCCAAAATACGAACATCTACCATATTGTTACAAAAAGGATCACAATATAATTGATATATAAACTGTTATAATACATTGATATAAACACTTTGATCTAATAAACTTATCTAATAGGTTGAGATCACTGAACCAAATGCAGAAGACATCCAATGGATGTAAAATCACAATCTCCTACAATCATTGATTTCTATTGAGGTTCTAAAGCCTAAATCAGGATTAAATGCTGCAAACTAGACTACATGTGCGACAAAGCGGCTGTTCCAGGTCAGTTTTGTTTCATTCTGCGGCTTCCGTCTCAAATAGCAGAGCTTCAGTGCAGCGGTCTGCAAACACCCCACACCGTTTAATCCAGCTGGTCCTCACCGGTCGAGAGGCAGGAAAATTGAATCACCTGAGCCTCCGCGGCTAACATGTTAATTTAATTTTTCATTTTCTAGACCGGCTGCCCCATCTGAACCCCTCCGTGCATCTGCCGCTGGATTTGATGGACAAGCGTGTTTAAACCATTTCGCTCTTTATGGGAAGCGGTGGGCGAAACCTGTCTGGATTAGGCCGGCGAGGGTTTACCGCTGCCAAACAGAGGCTGGAAGAATCAGGACTGCTAGAGGGACACATCGAGCCCGAGAAAGGTGAGAGGCAGAGAGCACAGAGGCAAAACAACACCGTCTCAAAACAAGGTGAAACGGGGGTTACCACACCACAATCAGACTGTAACGGTCAACCCTCAACGGGAGCGTACGGCAAGGAGGGTTACACACCATTGATGCAATTTTTGTTTGTTTGTTTACTGTTATTGTTGCTGTTTGCTGGATAGCTGAAGCAGGAGGGTTGTCCGTCTCCATGGTAACACCCCATGGGGGGAGGGGGGAGGAGGAGGGAGGGGAGGGGGTGAAAGGTTAAAGGTCATAAGCTAGGAAGAGAAAGCAGGGCTGTAGGGAGTGAGGGACATTTACTGTCCAATTTTGGCACTTTTGGTAAAACTAAATGGATTTGAAGAAGAATATCTGCACGTCTGGTGTGGAATTTTGAGGCTAACCGTGCTATACATTGATAATGTCCCTGCAGTCCTGCAAAGCGTACAGAACATCAATCTGGCATTAAAGAATACAGTCTGCATAATGACTTTCATTCATATTACGAACTTAAACATGAAGTGTGCAATTTCCGCAATGCGAGATTCTGTTTGGTGCCACTAGGGGAGCCGATACTATTAAAACTATTAAAAATAATTTACGTTAACTGAAATAAAGCTGAAATCAAGCAAAATATAAATACTAGATGAAAACCTTAAACTTAAACTAAAACAAGAAATATCGAAATAAATATGTGAAATAAACTATTACAAATAAATAAAAAAATATGAAATAAAAAACAAAAATAAGTACAAGTACTAAAATTACTAGCTAAATAGAAATAAAAATTAATAAAATGACAATAGCACATAAACTAAAATTAAAATGAAAACTGAAAATATAAAAATAAGTAAATTCAACATTTTAATAAATAATAAATAATTATTTCCATTTTAAAGCAGATAACCAATAAATTACCAATATTATAAATCTAAACTATTTTGTTAAAAAAAAATAAAAATTAAACAGTTGCTATGCTACAACATCAAAATATTATAATATAGAGTATGAAAGATGATAAATATTCCTTTTGAAATGTTACAAATGTTAAAAACATCAGTAAGGACAGCTATTTAAAATTAAATAATATTATTTCTTAATATTACAAACCCATAATATAATATTAAATATATATATATATATATATATATATATATATGCACGCTTAGGAGCCGAAATTACACACTTCACCTTCAAAGCATTTTGGCTTTATGTGTCTTATCTCGGTTGGTGTAATGATACTGTATTATTCACAGCCCAAACAGACAAGCAGGTACAATCAGTATGAGTTTGGCATTATGAGTTCTTTGCCACATCCTTTTTGGAAAAGTGTGTTGGATTATGGGATGCTTCCTCATCATTACAGCCCTGCCAGTGATCAGGGTGTGGTTGTGGTTATTGGGGTGAGGTTGGGTAATGGATGAGATGGGGCACAGTGTGTGGGGTAAAGGTTGTGTTGGGGGAGGTTAGTTTTAGCCTGACCGCCTGACACATATCACACAAAAAACAACAAATACTAACAGAATATTGGTTGTTTCAATGCATTTGATTGGCTTCACATGGGACAGCTTATATATGTATGTATGTATGTGTGTGTGTGTGTGTGTGTACCTGGTATTTATC
>NW_015548244.1:512964-516992 GCF_001515605.1 Sinocyclocheilus anshuiensis | reverse complement strand
TGTGTGTGTGTGTGTGTGTGTGTAATATATAATACACACCAAATATATAATAAATAATTGTTACTTACATTATAATTTGTTACTTACATTATTATATAATTTTTGATATTAAATACACATATATGTTACAAATAATTGTTACTTACATTATAATTTGAGTATAATATTTTTTGAAATAAAATAGTAAATTTTAAAAGTAAAATATTAAATTATTATTACTTTTTTTAAATATTAAATACATACACATACAAATGTATACATACACACACACACACACATATATATATATATATAATGTACATATATATGTTTAATAAATATAATAAACAATGCATCTTAATATATATAATTTGTTACAAATAATTATAGCTTACAATATAATTTGATTTAAGCAAAATATGTCACATTTAAAATATCTGAATATGTATAAAAGGTATAATTGTATATAATTAATACTTAATAATTAATTAAAAAAAAAAGTATATTTATATATAACTCACTGCACACCGAAACATAATTAGACACTAACAGATGAGCTCTAACACTGCAAACTTGACAGTTTTGACATCGCAGCCTACTCAACTGAAATGCAGAAACTAAAATGAGCTGAATTAGTGCATTGTAAAATCTGCGAAAGAAAACAGCAATTGTGCAGCAGAGAGTTATTTCTCGGCATCAGCGAAAAACTGATTCTTAATTTGTTTCTCATTCAGTTCTGAAAATAAAACTAAGATGCAATTTTCATGTTATAGACCATATGAATCATTTTCAGGAACACGTATTCCACATAAACGGCATGTAAAAAAACAAAGCAAACAACGCATGGTCACTTTATATGTCAGTCAGACAGTGGTTTCCTGTCTAAGTGGGCGGCTCTTGACTAGTAACAAATAAAGTGGAGCAGACTTGGTGTTGCTAGTTAAAGGTCTGGTGATCTAGGGTGTGACTGCTGAGGGTTTGGGTTTGGGGTGTGTCATGAGCTGTGGGTCAGGGGTTTGTGTCTCTTACCAGCCTGAACAGAGACTCACTTGAGTGTGAGGCGTGGATCTCCGTAAGGGGCATAAGGAGAAATGTTTAGTACAAACTCCTTGGGCGGGTATGAGCTCCAGCGCTGCTGTACTGAACTGCTGTCATTGTTATTCCAAAAGTCTCTGTCTAAATCACTGAAGAGACACACATACATGTCAGTAGAGCATCAGCCATCCATTTCATCCATCAGTCTACACACAGCTGATCTCCAGGCGTCTCCTTATCTGGGACAAGAAGTGGTTAAAAAAGGAAGAGGAGAGGAATCCGCCATTCATAAGGAGGTGCAAAGACATTGTTATGAGCAGACAGGGAAATAAAAACAGAGCCAATGCATCCATAATGCGGCAGAGCAGAAACGAGCGAGATTATACCTGTGCATTCACTAGATTTATCAAAAGCATAAAGGAGAGAAAGAGAGAGATAGAAAGCTGTAAAGCATCACACTTGACCAAAACACATTATTAAACATCATAAAAACAACATTAGATGCTCTTTTTGGTGAAAACCATTCATGTTTGGCTCAAGAAAATAAATATTGGCAAGGGTGGAGAGAAACATGAAGGCTCAGATTAACCTGATATTGGGGGGAAAAGATCACATCAAGTTATAATTTCAACAACAGCTTCAGGAAAACACAAAAAAGCAATTTTCAGTTAAAATAATATTATTTCCACAAGCACCTGCAAGCTTTAAATCCAAAGTACTCATTAGTCCAAACAAGCAGCTGCAATGTGACGAAGCACACAACACAGGCGAGACATCGCACCAACTTTTACCAGCGCGCGTCTCCTAGAATAACCGTCCCGCAAACAAGAAGCCGTGTGATCAACCGACCAGCAAAACAATGGGACCGCAGCGTCCTGCTGAGCTCAAACATCCGGCATCCTCAATCAAACACTCTTCAGCGAAACCCGGCGCATTCAGATTCACCGTCACTCACCGTCAGACTGTTCAACTTAATGGTGAATGAAATGGAAAGGAAATCATAACTTATAGGCAGTGCCGATCAGTGCGGGAATATTCCAGAAGGCTGATACATTGAACAACATGGAATAAAACAATAAATATTTGCAGTAGACTTCACATTGTTTGTTTATTGTTTTAATAATATTCATTATTAATATAGGTATTAATATTAATAATAAGACAACATATGTGTATTAAATTATATTATTGTAATATAATTATTTCTATTAAAAAAATAATTATATATATATATAAATAATTATTTTATATATATATATTTTATAAAACATTATTGCTGGTATTCTATTATTTATTATTTTAATAAACAATAATAATTATAATACGTATACATATATGAATAAAATATTTTTCTGATTTATTATTATTTTCATACAATTTTTTTATTATTAAAAAATGATGTTAGGAATTTAATACATTTAAATTCTCTGGGCTATCACACAACAACAAAAATGACATTTTATTTCTTAATAAAATTTAAAAATATATATATTTCATCAATCAATCAATTAGTCAATCAATTTGCTAATTAAAATTCTCTGGGCTATCAAACAACAAAAAATATGACATTTTATTTCTTAATAAAATTTTATCCATTTTTTTTGTTTTTACATGATATGCATCTAAGTTAGGCACAGTATGTAAATTCATTCAAACAATGGCTAATTTATTTTAATTTTTATAATTGCTATGTTGATTTTAAACACATTTTTGAGCCTCTCGCTTCCTCTGACGGACCGCCACTGCTTTAACAACGTCTGAAATGATTTCCTCTGTTCAAAACACACGTGTTTGTGGTCTGTGGAGATAACGGCGATGTTTTCTTGTGATCGCAGCGCTGATTTCGGATGTTCAGGCTTCACTCCAACACAACGATCTTACAAAACACCCCACTGAACAAAACAAATGTCCCTGCACCTACTTGATGGCTTTTTTCTCTCCTCTTCCTCTTCCTGAATCGGGAGACCCGACGGACTCCACTCCTGGTTTATTTCTCTTCCCCTGAAAGACAGAGAGAAGAATAAAGGAAGTTTATTCCCAGTCTGCTTCCCGCTCTCCTCCCTGATGCTTCGTTCTGATTGCTCAAATCACATGGTCGGTTCTAAGTCATCTCCATAGTAATTAAACCACACACAAGCCTCATATTTACATGGAAGTAGCCAATTTAGCCTTCGGCAGCGTCACGGGCTGCCGGAGAGGAAGAGCGGGAGCATGTGGGAGAGACAGAATGACAGAAAGTGTCTTCAGAGGAGTAGGTGGCGATGTGGAAACCCTTCATAGACGTCAGTGCTGTCCGCCTCTCTGCTCTATAAACAACACGTTACAGGAGGTTTGTGACACAACCCACGTTCAGGTTTAGATGTAGGGAGACAGACTGAGTTAGAAGTAATGCAAGTTATGGAATCAACTTTTGAATTTACACCGTAATACCTGAGAGCGTAATGCGTGTTAATTAAATTTCGGTTTTTAGACTTTTTAAATGCCACATCAGATTCATGGTAACAGCTTCTCGTATTTATATTCTCATGCACAGCCAACAGAAAACATGACTTTACGGTGTATATGTGGTTGTAAATGATTGAAAAAAGATAGAAGACGACAAATCATAATTCAGATGCAAACTGTTGCAAAAAAGAAGAGCAAACAGAAAACAAAATCATGTGCAAGTATTACCAAAATGAACAAATGTCCCAAAGATAAAAAGTAACTTTAATATAAAAATAATATAAAAATAAATGCATTAATACAAAAATATTTATAATTAGACAAGAAAATGTACCTTCTACTGATACCTTCGTACTGCTTTATAGATACAGTAAAGTAGATACAGTTTTGGCTTAAAAATGTTTGTCTATATATATTATACTATTTATTAATATTTTGAATTTTATTTTATTTTTACTATTATTTTTATATATTTAAAATTGTAGTTAAATGTCAGCAATTTTGTTATGTGCTTTTTATGTCATTTTTATTAGATATTTTTATTTTTTTAATTAGCTTTAATTTATTTA
>NW_015548244.1:506800-511299 GCF_001515605.1 Sinocyclocheilus anshuiensis | reverse complement strand
CTGTCACATTCTTTTTATTTATTTATTTACATATATAATATATAATCAAATAATTATATATCAAATATTTTTAGATATTTTATTTTATTTTTTTATTTTATTTCAGCTTCTCTATTCTTTCTTGGTTCATCTTAAACTGGTTCTTATCAGGTTTGATTAAGAAAAACACACTAAAACCATATCAACCAAAGACGCAGCTCATACAGCTTGCAAATTTCAAATAGAGTTTTCTTTCGTGCCTTCTTGAGCAAACATACACAAAATGATGTAAGAATGGCTGTCTTGACGAGTATCCATGTAAACACAGTCGGTTACGTCTTAATTTGTATCTTTGTATCTAATGGTCTCTGAGATGATATGAATAGTGGAGGAGTTTGAGAGTTATTACCAAAGTGAAGTGCTAAAAAATTATGGGGGTGAGATTCATATAATGCTGAGTGGCTTCTGCATTGCTTTCTTTGTTATGCATTATAATTGTATGAGTCTTGAAGACACAGTTTAGCCTGTCCTCATATATTTCACCTCATCACCTCACCTCAACATCATCTTTTGTGTTCTGCAGAAGAAAGAAAGCCACACAGGTTTGAAACAACATGAGGGTGAATAAATAACGAAAGGGCACTTTATAGCGTTGGTGTTTAAAGGGGCAGGCGCTCGAGCCCCTCTGCCGCACCCCCACCCCCCTATATTATTAATGTAGACATGTATTAAAGGAGTAATATAATATAATAAAATATATTTTTGTGATTAAGCTGTAACATTTGTGCATTTATACTAAATGTATTTAGACTACTGTTTTCATAGAAATACTTAGAAACCAACATTTTTACCATGGTATTATTGAGGTGCTATATGTGTGGTTTTAACTCTGGTTATCATGATCTAAATGTATGCTACAATGGAAGACCAATGGTTAATTTTAATAAAACTCAACAGTCAGAATAAATACATTTCACCATATAAAAATGAGGTTGTTATATTTTTTACAGATGTTTACTGTTTTTGATAATGAACATAAATTTACATCTGCATCCTAACTCAAGCTACTTCTACTGTCAACTCAAGCTACTGTCAAATGTGCATTTCTAAGAGACAAAAAAATAATAATAAATAAATATTATTAATATTGCAGCCTGCACTACAAACTGTGCTGAAGATACGCATAATCAAAGTCAGGAACACAAACCTGTTTCAGGATTTGAAACAATATCACTTATTAGGTCATGCAGATCCTAAGAAATTAATTTATTTTGTTAAGGAAAAATGACTGGAAAAGTGTAAAGAATTCAAAAGCGTGACATGTTTGTCATGTTCTGACCATAAAGAGTAGTTTAAAACCAAAATTAACGGTCTGGCTTCTACAACTTTCACTTAGGAGCAAAAATCTGCCTTTAAACTAGAAAGAAATAAACATTTGAAATTTATCGTGATAATTACCGATATCGACTGATATTAAAATTTTTATCGTGATAATTTTTTTGACCATATCACCCAGCCCTAGAAGCAGTACTGCTATTACAATTTCCATCCCTAGCGATGCACCACAATTACGTACGTATTTTAGGCGTATCACAATAGCGTATCTAAGGGTGCTTTCACACCTGTAGATCGATTGCTTTGTTCCGAAACAGGGATTCAAATTATTACAATGTTGCTTTTTATTCTTGGTGCGGTTCGCTTCATACAGCAATGTTTCTAAACGGACCATATTTGTTAAAGGAGTCATATGATGCTGCTAAAAAGAACATTATTTTGTGTATTTGGTGTAATGAAATGTGTTTATGTGGAAAATAATGCATAATGTACATTATTGTTTCTCCTCTATGCCCCGCCTTTCCTTTTTTTATTGGTTTGTTTTTTGTAAGTGTCGTTATATTCATTGATCATTTTGAGTAGGAGTCCAGGATTGATGGGGAAAACATTTTTAAAATGCACATACTAGGAAGAAGAGCAATAAGACGGCATTAGCAAATGTTACATATGCTAATACAAATGTAAATGTATTAGCAAAACAACAAAGCGAATGCTTTTCACGGATATTATGTAATTACCCATAATACATTGTGATATAGCCTGGTTCGTTGGTCCGTTAGATCGGATTGCTTTCTCACTACAACCGAACCGCACCAGAGTTCGTTTCCAATCGAGCCGAGACCACCTCGTTCAGGCGATCTCGGACCGATTGTTTTGGTGCGGATCCGAGCGCGATTGCCGTGTTCACATATGCCCAAACAAACCATACAATTTTTATATAATAATAATACAAAAACAATATAATATATAATAAATAATAATATATTATAAATTATATTGACTATAACATTTATTTTATTACTATTATTTTATATTTTATTTTATTTTACTTGGTTTTTATAATAAAATAAGTTTATATGTGATATTTTTTATATATTGTTTACATTTTTAAAAAATAATTTATTAATTTGTATAATATTTACATATCTTGCTCCACTTCATGCTGACTTTAAGATGGTCAAGCTGGCTTCTTGCTGATCCAAGCTGGTCTACCAACTCTAACCACCTTTGGCTAGCTTGGTCTACCAGGCTAAAACTAGGTGTTAGTCCATCTGATCAACCATCCTGACCACCTAATGTAAAGCTAACTGTAATGAAAAGCTGGTGTTAGCAGGATTTTGCAGCGAGATGTTCATCTTTCAAACATCTCCGTCGACTCTCATCATAACATCTCAGTCTGACACACTGATTTAAACGAAAAGGGACAGTCCAAGAATCACCCAGATGTGCACAGCACACACAACTACACACACATGAGTCAGTCAGCCGGAGGGGACAGCATCGACACACACACACACACACACACACACACACACACACACACTATAATTACTACTGACTAACCCCAGAGACAATATGAGGAGTAGAAGACTAGATACTCAGAAAAATGAATGGAAAATATCAGAACTCTCAATATTGCGGCTGTAGGAATGAAGTATGAGAATCAATCATTTTTAATTTTTGATAGAAGCAATGCCTGTTTTTGTTTTGTTTTATTTTGCTTTACAAATTAGCTGGAGCAACATGAAAAACAGTTTTTTGTCATGATTTGAACTAAAGAAAAAGCTAAATTTATTATATAATTTAAATGCTCATTTAAAATATTATTAAATAATACAAAAACAAAATATTTCTAATCCAACAAATGCTGTTCTTTTGAACTTTTCTGTCAGTTTTCATAAAATATGAAGCGGCACAACTGTTTTCAACATTGATAAGTAATGTTTCTTGATCACCAAATCAGCATATTAGAATGATTTCTGAAATAATTTGATTAAATATTGTAAGAATGAATGAAATAGTATTATGAAATAATAGAATAGAATATTATAAAATAACCATACACATGCACCAGACCAATATACCAAATTAAAAAAAATATTAAATAATATTATGAAATAATATAAATACTAAAATATTATAAAATAGTATTTTAAAAAATAAATAAAATGTGCACCCGACTAATATACCAAATAAAACCATTAATTTATAAAATAATATTATTAAATAATAGACAAATAATTAGATATTATTAAATAATATTTTTGAAAATAAAAAATAGGCACAAATATACCAAATAAAAACCAACAATTTATTAAATATTATTATGAAATAATTTAATAAAAATGAAACATTATGAAATAATATTTTAAAAAATAAAATAAAATATGCATCAGACCAACATACCAAATAAAAAAAACAATAATTTATCAAATAATATTATTAAATAATATAATAAAAATGAAGTATTATGAAATAACATTTTTAAAAATAAATAAAATATGCACCAGACCAACATACCAACTATCTGCTCGTTGAGCTGAATTTTCCAGCGTTTTTATATACCATTGCTCTCCATGGATCTTCAGAGAAGCCCATGATAAAGCATACAGTAACAGCTGTGGCCAAAAGCACCATGCTATCAATTATCCTGACGCCACAGTAACACAAGTTCACCTTCAAACAGAATCCAACACACAATTTAGAGCACATGGATCAATAAACCAATTAAAAGAGACACTTAACACACCATTTAAAGACAAACACATCCAGGACATGCACTGACATGTTCAGAGCCACTTACAAACGCGTTATTAGCCGTGACAGTGTGACGCGTGTACAACCACATGCCCTCAAAGACTGATTAGATGTGCAAATACATACATATATACGCTCATGGCATTGCTTATATGTAGCATGTCTCTGATATTATATATATATAACAGAAACACGGACTCATTCAAAGGTCTGGAGCACAAATACTGTCATTCCCCACTTTCAGCTTTATAATAAACTAATGTGGCATTTCAAATACAGTAGTATCACCATCATTGGAGTGTCAAAATTGGTACCATGTCCAAAGAACATGGTAAAACCATGGTACTTCTCTATAAAGGTATAATACTCTGTGATTCACCTTGAGGCAGAATTAAATTAGCAATTTAAACCACCCTGAAATCAATACG
>NW_015548244.1:504679-506626 GCF_001515605.1 Sinocyclocheilus anshuiensis | reverse complement strand
GGGGGCAGCATCGACACACACACACACACACACACACACACACACACTATAATTACTACTGACTAACCCCAGAGACAATATGAGGAGTAGAAGACTAGATACTCAGAAAAATGAATGGAAAATATCAGAACTCTCAATATTGCGGCTGTAGGAATGAAGTATGAGAATCAATCATTTTTAATTTTTGATAGAAGCAATGCCTGTTTTTGTTTTGTTTTATTTTGCTTTACAAATTAGCTGGAGCAACATGAAAAACAGTTTTTTGTCATGATTTGAACTAAAGAAAAAGCTAAATTTATTATATAATTTAAATGCTCATTTAAAATATTATTAAATAATACAAAAACAAAATATTTCTAATCCAACAAATGCTGTTCTTTTGAACTTTTCTGTCAGTTTTCATAAAATATGAAGCGGCACAACTGTTTTCAACATTGATAAGTAATGTTTCTTGATCACCAAATCAGCATATTAGAATGATTTCTGAAATAATTTGATTAAATATTGTAAGAATGAATGAAATAGTATTATGAAATAATAGAATAGAATATTATAAAATAACCATACACATGCACCAGACCAATATACCAAATTAAAAAAAATATTAAATAATATTATGAAATAATATAAATACTAAAATATTATAAAATAGTATTTTAAAAAATAAATAAAATGTGCACCCGACTAATATACCAAATAAAACCATTAATTTATAAAATAATATTATTAAATAATAGACAAATAATTAGATATTATTAAATAATATTTTTGAAAATAAAAAATAGGCACAAATATACCAAATAAAAACCAACAATTTATTAAATATTATTATGAAATAATTTAATAAAAATGAAACATTATGAAATAATATTTTAAAAAATAAAATAAAATATGCATCAGACCAACATACCAAATAAAAAAAACAATAATTTATCAAATAATATTATTAAATAATATAATAAAAATGAAGTATTATGAAATAACATTTTTAAAAATAAATAAAATATGCACCAGACCAACATACCAACTATCTGCTCGTTGAGCTGAATTTTCCAGCGTTTTTATATACCATTGCTCTCCATGGATCTTCAGAGAAGCCCATGATAAAGCATACAGTAACAGCTGTGGCCAAAAGCACCATGCTATCAATTATCCTGACGCCACAGTAACACAAGTTCACCTTCAAACAGAATCCAACACACAATTTAGAGCACATGGATCAATAAACCAATTAAAAGAGACACTTAACACACCATTTAAAGACAAACACATCCAGGACATGCACTGACATGTTCAGAGCCACTTACAAACGCGTTATTAGCCGTGACAGTGTGACGCGTGTACAACCACATGCCCTCAAAGACTGATTAGATGTGCAAATACATACATATATACGCTCATGGCATTGCTTATATGTAGCATGTCTCTGATATTATATATATATAACAGAAACACGGACTCATTCAAAGGTCTGGAGCACAAATACTGTCATTCCCCACTTTCAGCTTTATAATAAACTAATGTGGCATTTCAAATACAGTAGTATCACCATCATTGGAGTGTCAAAATTGGTACCATGTCCAAAGAACATGGTAAAACCATGGTACTTCTCTATAAAGGTATAATACTCTGTGATTTACCTTGAGGCAGAATTCAATTAGCAATTTAAACCACACTGAAATCAATACGCTAATTAAAAATGAACCTTTAAGCACGTAAGAGCAACACAGAAATGCTTTAAACATGTATGACATGATATTTGAGATGCCCTCAAAGACTGATTAAATATTCAAACACATACATGTTGCTTATATACTGCAAAAAAGAAATACATTTAAATTAATGCTTATATACAGTATAATGCTTATAAATATTAGCAATTTTGGTACTAAAAGTAATTAAAAATGTTAAATTATATATATATATATATATATATATATAAACAAT
>NW_015548244.1:498367-504635 GCF_001515605.1 Sinocyclocheilus anshuiensis | reverse complement strand
AAAATGTTAAATTATATATATATATATATATATAAACAATTTAAGATGCATTTCTCTGAAATATAAATGTAATATATTTTTTAAATGATTTAAAAATACAAAAAAATATAAAAAAAATACTTAAAAAAATATAAAAAATATCATATGCAACTGAGCTTCAAGTAAATATAAAAAATTCTTTAAAAATATTAACAATTTTTTTTTAAATATGCAAAATTATCTGAAATCTCTTAATATCTTATGCAATTGAGTTTCAAATAAATATGCTTTTAAAAGATGCAAAACGAGACAAAGATACAGCTGAAGAACATGTTTTTTTTGTATAATAAGCAATAAAAGCACTAAACATGTATGACAACATGATAAAAAGGTGCAAAAACAAATAATAACAATAATTATAATCAATTAATGCTCCAAACAAGAAAAAATACTTGCAATTTTGGTAATAAAAATAATTGTAATTTTTAAATTACATAAAATTAATTTAAGATGCATATATTCTCTGAAAAGTAAATCATATTAGAAATTCTATAAAATTATTAAACATTTTCTGAAATATCTTAAAAACAAGACAAAAACACAGCTGAAGAGCATGTAGCATGTCCCTGATATGCAGCCAAGCCTGCATTTGTTCATGCATGCAAATGCAACTACTTTAAACACACGACACATTCGGCTGAGAATAGTGTGTGATTTGTAAATATCTTGAGATTGAAAACACTCTCACACACACACACACACACACACACACACACACACACACACACACACACACACACACGCTGAGTACTTACAGGCTGCAGTTTCTAGGTAAGAAGCTATCAAAAGAAACTCATCTATCATCAACTGTATCATGAAATTTTCACAGAGAGAGAGATGAGAGCGAACCTAAATGGAGCAAGAGAGGGGAAGAGTGTGGGAGGAGGTGGGGTCTGAGAGCGGAGTGGGGATGAAAGTGAGGGAGGAGAGGACGCGGCTGATGATTGAGACGAGCGGAGGAAGCAACAGCTCTCCAACTGTGAGGCTCGGAGGGGGAATGAGTGACAGCGATCCCCGCGGGTCTGAGTGTGTGTGTGTGTGTGTGTGTGTCAAGAATGGAGAAGGAGAGAGTCAGAAATGTGCATTCAGTAGCATGACTCACTCTGAGCAAAGACACACACGTGCAAACGCTGCTACACACACATGGCTGCAGGCAAAGACATCAGAAAGAGCTTCAGTCCAACAGACACACTGTGACCACAGACACAAATGTGTTTCTCTCTCTCTCTCAGTCTGTCTTTTGCTGGAATGCTCAAGAGGGCAGCGCTGTCATATCTTCATATATTCTCCATTTCTTCTCAACTTTTCTTTGTCTTCTCCAACTTTATTCATCTCTCTGGGTTGGGCTTCAAACGTGCATTTTTCTCTCTTTCTCTCTCAATTTTTGAACTTTATTGTATTATTGTACATTATTGGAGTGATTGTTCTACACAGTACACAGTGTTGCCAAACCATTAGATACCAAAAAATAAAATTGGTGACCAAAAAAAAAAATAAATAAATAAAATAAATTCCCAGATGTTTACCAATGTATATTGTATATAATGATATAAAATGAATAAAAATATAACTTTCTAAAATAAAATAAAATCTATAAAAATCTATATAAAATCTATAAAAAAATATTTGAATAAAAACTTTACAAAATAAAATTAAATAAAACAATTATACATGAATAAATTATAAAAATAAAAACAAACATTTTATAAAAATTATGTATAAAATATATAAAAATATTACTTCTTAAACCTAAAATGCATAAGAAATAAAAATAAAACAATGACATACAACAGAATAAAATAAAACAAACTGTAAAAAATATTCTATGAAAAAAATTAAACAAACAATATTTATTATAAAATAAAATATTAAAACTAAAACTAAATAACAATGAATAATAAAAAGTAATACAAATAAAATAGTTAGTTCCTGACATGTAAACTGAGCTTAAAAATAAAATAATAAAATAAATAGAAAATGACTTCATAAAAATAAAATAAAATATAAAATAAAAAAAGTATATAATTAAATTACATTAAAAACAAATACTATATAAGGAAAAATGTTTAATTATGAAATTATTGAAAAATAATAAAATGAAATACTAAATAACAATGAATAATAAAAAGTAATACAAATAAAATAGTTAGTTCCTGACATGTAAACTGAGCTTAAAAATAAAATAATAAAATAAATAGAAAATGACTTCATAAAAATAAAATAAAATATAAAATAAAAAAAGTATATAATTAAATTACATTAAAAACAAATACTATATAAGGAAAAATGTTTAATTATGAAATTATTGAAAAACAATAAAATGAAATACTAAAAATAAATATATATTTAAATACTAAAATATATATATTTAAATACTAGAGAAAAAAAAAGAAAGAAAATGTCTATGGGTGCTTTTCGGGTGACATACAGGCTGCTGTTTGCTTTTCAAGAACTCTAAATTTATCTGTTCTTCAAGTTTATAATAACCTGAGAAAACGGTGTCAGAGACTATGTACAGAACACTTCAGCTGTATAAAAGACTTCAGACTTCACTGTTCAAATAAATTGCTTAGCTATTTAAATCTGAGATCAGCATTTACAGTTAATTACAGTCAATAAGTACAGAGATTATAAAATAGTTAGTTCCTGACATGTAAACTGAGCTTAAAAATAAAATAATAAAATAAATAGAAAATGACTTCATAAAAATAAAATAAAATATAAAATAAAAAAAGTATATAATTAAATTACATTAAAAACAAATACTATATAAGGAAAAATGTTTAATTATGAAATTATTGAAAAACAATAAAATGAAATACTAAAAATAAATATATATTTAAATACTAAAAATATATATTTAAATACTAGAAAAAAAAAAGAAAGAAAATGTCTATGGGTGCTTTTCGGGTGACATACAGGCTGCTGTTTGCTTTTCAAGAACTCTAAATTTATCTGTTCTTCAAGTTTATAATAACCTGAGAAAACGGTGTCAGAGACTATGTACAGAACACTTCAGCTGTATAAAAGACTTCAGCTGTTTGCTGAAATTCAAATAAATTGCTTAGCTATTTAAATCTGAGATCAGCATTTACAGTTAATTACAGTTAATAAGTACAGAGATTTACAGTTAATCACCTGTGAGTTCAGAAACTAAATTTAAAATGCAAATACATCTAGTTGTGAGCCACATGCTGAATTAAACATAATGAGATGCATGTAAAGGAGTCATACAACAACAAAACACATCTGCGTGTGTGTGTGTTAACTTAATAAAACACGCAACACTCATGCTCAGCTTAATGTTTCATTAAAAATAAAAGCAATGTTACATTGAGATCATTTTCTCCTAATGTTGTGAGAATGTTTATCAATTGCAAATGACATAAGAACAGTTCGTTAACATAATTTTAAGATCATTAAACTGTTCTAACATTTACACAACAGTTGCACAACGTTAAACTAAAGGTTTACTGAACACTCCCTGTTAATAATAGTATAATGTTATTTTTAATAGAGCTCTAATGTACTTCATTTGATTAAAGCGAGAGAGAGAGACGTTTGCTTGTGTTGATGTCACCTTCTGTCAAACTAATAGCACAAATGATAATTATAAAAACCCACTCGATAACAAACATCCAGCAACACACTCACACTCAGCTGACTTCATACACACAATTTATTATCAACTGCTGGAAGAAGCTCTTGATTGAACGGCAGCCAATCAGAGCGAAGCACCAATCAGGCCTTAACGAGCGCTGTGAGGAGAGGGAGGCAGAGCTCAGGGCACATTAGGAGTCAGATAATACACACTGTTTTAGCGGAGAATGCAGTGTGCTCTACACTGTATGAATATGTTGCATAATATATTTGTCAAAAAATGTGCACAATACAAGCAGAGTGGAATACAGTATCCTGATGCCTGATGAGGAGAGGTATCCACATCACATCAACTGGTCATTGGGGTTCCTCAGGGATCAGTTCTTGGACCCCTCCTCTTCTCTATATACACTACATCACTGGGACCCATCATTCAAGCACATGGTTTTTCCTATCATTGCTATGCTGCTGATGACATGCAGCTCTACCTCTCATTTCAAACCTGCTCAGATCTCAGACTGCCTGACGGACATCTATGCATGGATGAAAGAGCATCACGTGCAGCTCAACCTGGCAAAGACAGAACTTCTCATCTTCCCAGTCACACCATCAGTACAGCACCAGTTTGCCATCCAACTGGGCTCATCAAAGATAATCCCATCGAGTTCAGCCAGGAATCTTGGGGTGATCCTTGATGATCATGCAGGTTTGCACTCCACAACATCAGGGAAATCAGACCCTTCCTAACAGAGCATGCAGCACAGCTTCTCGTCCAGGCCCTTGTCATTTCTAGGTTGGACTATTGCAATGCTCTTCTGGCTGGACTTCCAACATGTGCAAACAGAACACGTCTTGTTTTCAACGAGCCCAAGAGAGCCCATGTCACACCGCTTCTCATCTCTCTGCACTGGCTTCCAGTCGTGGTTCGCATCAAGTTCAAGACATTGGTGCTTGCCTACAGAACAGCCACAGGCTCCGCACCCTCCTACCTCCACTCTCTCCTATGCATCTATATCCCCTCCTGCGGTCAGTAAATGAGTGGTGGCTCATGGTCCCATCGCAGAGAGGCACAAAAGCACTCTCAAAGACGTTTTCTTTCACCGTACCCTGTTGGTGGAATGACCTACCAAACTCCATCCGAACAGCCGAATCTCTCACAATCTTCAAGAAACAACTGAAAACTCATCTCTTCCGTGAGCATTTAACTGCCTCCAATAATAATAATAATAATAATAATAATTCTATGCCTTCACTTTTTCTGTTCTCTTATTATCTTCCTGTCCTAGCTTTTTACTATTTTGAACGATGACTGAAACCTTGTATAACAGGCACTTCTCATGTTTATTGCCATCTTATGGTAAATCGCTTGTTGTATTCTTTTTTTATTTGTATTGTGTCTTATAGCAATGAGTCATGTTCAGCAATGTAGCATATAGCAATGTTCAGAATGACCTGAAAGTTGATAGTGTGAAAGTCGTTTTAGTGTATTCCAGCTTTTAAAGGATCTATTGGACCGCTTGTTGTATTCCTCAACTGTAAGTCGCTTTGGATAAAAGTGTCTGCCAAATGAATAAATGTATAAAAACTGATCGTTCAGTTTTTATACTGCATTTTTTGAAATACTGTATCATCTGTGTATTGCTTTGATTGAACATGCATATATGAAACAACATGCATTAAACAGTAAAAACATTTGTCAGAATCAGAATTTTTGTCAGAATCAGAAAGAGCTTTATTGCCAAGTGTGTTTACACACACAAGGAATTACATAATGCATACTGTTTCATACATTATTTTTAAAAACAGTATGGCATATACAGTATATGATCTGCATACTACAGTACTTTCAAGATCAATGAGGACAATTATACCATAGAGAAAGTGATCTGCTACATTCCCATTTATCTTAGTACCAGTTATTACGCACTTTAGTTATTAAATTAATTATTATTGGAAATTCTACAGCAAAATTAAGTGCTCTACATAACTGCATCTGACAGCAATAACAGAAGCTAAATCTGATTCTACCTTACTGATTCTAGCCTCGCACACTACTCGGGGTGGACAGTATGTGAATTGGAACACAGTTCAGCTTCTGAAGGAAAATTCTATTTTTATCACATCAATTCCAGTCAGTCAAAAATCAGCAGTCGTTCCTCAAAATGCCTGTTTCCCTTCATTACGAGAGAAATAGTGCTGGGAGAAGCGGCTGTTATATCAAAAAGTAGAGTACAGAACAAGAGGTCTTCTCCAACCCCAAGACAGGATGTAATTATCACAGCTCTTCACACACACACACACACACACCCATACTGCAATCTGAGTCTCTGCAGACTTCATGAAGGATTTAATACCAATCTGCTTGACCCCACGACACCTAGTCATGACGCAGGGGAAGCGTAAAGTCCAGCTGACTCACAGAGAGAGAGAGAGACAAACTGACTTCACTCATTGCTCCGGGTGAAACGCAGTCAAATACTAAATAATGTGTTCACAAGCCATTTTACTTTAGTAATGGGACATATTTCTGAGAGAAATATTAAATGAAAAAAATGCCTTGTATGATAAATTAATATTCAGCAATGCATATTATATATATATATATATATACATACACACACATACATAC
>NW_015548244.1:497751-498281 GCF_001515605.1 Sinocyclocheilus anshuiensis | reverse complement strand
AAATAAGAACATAAAAATGCATTGCTTTTGCTACATATAAAAATGTGTTCACTTTTTTCACCACATATATTGTTAATGCAATTGAAATATAACAATAACCATGCTGTGTTTTTATCACACTCGTAGCAGTGCGATAAGGCTGCATATCAGAACGGCTGTGATATGGCAGTAGGTAATCACAGCATGCTGATATATAGCCATATTGCACTGCTACGAGTGTGATATTGCTTTTATACAACAGTTTGACGTCACAAGTGTGTAAATAAAAAATAGACAACAACGGAGTGTCTTTAAAAACCCTCTTTTGTGCAGAACTACTTCCTTCCGTCATGGATTCAAATTTCAAGTTTACAGTTTAACAGCTGAGCTCAAGCCTCAGTTACTAATTCAAAAAAGTCACGTTAGAGCTAGTAGGCTAACGAAGGAACGTTGAGTTACTTCATTAAAAGCTTATTGTATCACTGTATTAAAAGTTAACTGTATTATGTAGAATATTATGAGAGAGAGATGGACTGAGCGAGTGTGATTAC
>NW_015548244.1:492270-497657 GCF_001515605.1 Sinocyclocheilus anshuiensis | reverse complement strand
TGAATGTCCGCTGAGGAAAGCGATATCTGTTGTACTGACCTTTCATCTGTTATGGGTGATTTCCGATGACAGCGCTGCTCTCTGAATTTGTTAACTGCGTCTTAAAATGTGTTGTTGAAATTTAAAAAATAACATCCTTGTTTTCAACCCTGTTTCACGGTGCGTCTGAAAAAATACTTGGGAAGTTTAAATTATAACTCACTAAATTCATTAAACTCAATAAAAAACATTTTGCTGGAAAATGATGCATATGATTTAAATGATAGCTGATATGATGTATTTTTCATAATTAAAACATTCTTACTGACGATTTCAAGCCTTCAAGCGCTCGAAAATCAGGACAGAGAATCTGGAAAAAAAGTCTGCAGATTTTGTCTGGCTCTCTCAAACAGACACACATGCACTAATTAAACGGTCACTGCTGATTAGTAAATCTTTAGAGGTTCTTAACAAGTCTTTGAGGAAGAGTAAATGAAGTAAAAAGCAGGTCACAGGTTGGGCAACGGTTAAATCTCAGACAAACGCCTTCCATTGCTGCATAATTGTGTGACACTGCAGTTCAGCATTTAAAACAATTAATCTTGTAAAGCCTGACATATCAAATAACAGTCAATTCATATGATTTGAAATGTGAACAACAGTTTATTGAAACTTTAGACAAAATCTTTTTTTTTTTTTTAAGTTTGCATATATATTTTTGATGAGTATCATGTTTGATATATCAGACTTTTATGGCTCATATACTGTAGTATGATATAGTGAGAATATGGAGCTCGTACTCAAGGAGTTAAAAACGCTATTTCATTTTATTAGCAAAACTATGCAATTTTGTGCAGATGCTGATATTTATATGGCCATAAAGATGAAATTCTGATAGCTTGTAATGTAAATCAGTGAGATCATTATAACAGACTAAAATGCATAAAATATTCTAGAACTCTACTAACTTTATAGAATCTTCAACGTCAAAGTTCTCAATATGAACTCAACATGCTCTCAACATGCTATCCACATTACTGTTATGCCTCTATTCTCTTACTGTTTGACAACTATTGACTTTCTAAACTATTTTTAGCAGAAACATCAGAGACAAAGCTACAAGAATGAAACATAACCACATCTCCTGAACTTCTAAAGAGCAACATTTGAGTAATAAAATTCTTCTCTGGGAATGTCACGCAGGTGTAAAATGAAGCGACAGACACGCCTGAAATAGATCGAAGAACTACAGACAGCAGAGTATGACAATATTGAGTGCAAAAAAGCCCTAAAAACTACTTTTGTCCCGTTTGTCCTTGAATGAAGACAGTATGATGTATCCATGTCTCACTCTCATTACACTCGTCTGTCTGAAAGTCTGCCTATCTTCCTGTAAGGTGGAGGAGACGCAACCCGATCCCTCTACACGGACCGGCAACTCCATCCACCCAGCAGACCTACAGTACAGATGAACCCAATCTTTCACGTTTCTGTACAAGCTTGTTCTCTTCAGTGGAAAACTCAGAGGCCGGGAACACCGAGATGATCTTAAAGGGATAGTACACCCAAAAATGACACTTTGTCATCATTTACTCACCCTCATGACTTTCTATCATCTGTGGAACATGAACGTAAGAAACGAAAGAAATCAGAGCTCATTATTTTTCTTTCACTTCTATGATGCGTTGATGACTTAAAGTGGACTCGGTCTGATTTCATTGGCTTTTCATTGAGTTGGAATGGCATCGACCCGAGAGCTGACGACACATGGTTGACTCCGATGCCGACAGACGAGTCTTCATTTACACACTCACACAAATGTTCTGTGTGGCGACGGCCCTCTTGCATCTAATGTAAGCTCGTTTTACTTGCGTTCGAATTTGAAGAGACCTCTGTAAATAATATAAATATTAAACTTCAGTGAGTTATTTACGTTTGATGCATAGCAACATGTTAACAACAACTCTAAACACCTAAGCAATTGCATAGCAACACCCTCATTTAACTCAAAACACCCTAGCAACCCCATAGCAACACACTAACAACAACTCCAAACACCTTAGTGACTGCATAGCAACACCCTCACATAACTCAAATTACCCTAGCAATTGAATAGCAACACACTAACAACAACTCCAAACACCTTAGCGACTGCATAGCAATAACCTCGCATAACTCAAAATACCCAGCAACCGCATAGCAACACACTGACAATAGTTCTCAACACCTTATCAACTGCATAGCAAACCTCTCACATAACTCAAAACACCCTAGCAACCGCATAGCAACATGTTAACAAATCTAAATATTTTAGTGACGCATAGCAACATAGCTTACAGTATAATACCCTAGCAACACGCTATCAACTTAAAACAGCCTTAGTAAAACAAATAGTAAAAACAATTGGCATTTTTTGCTATTTGTCCATGGGTTATTGTTGTTACCTAAGCTAAAATCATTAAACAACAATTCTGTTAATTGAAATAAAGCAGACACTAAATGAAATATAAATATCAGATGAAGAATTTAAACTAAAAAAAAATTTGAAATGTTGCCTTGTTTAAGTTGAAGCACTAAAATTACTGGAAATAAAAATTAAAATTGAACTAAAACCACAATTGAAAAATAAATTAAATCTAAATAGTAATAAAACGACAAAAGCACATAACAAAGTACTTAAAATTAAACCAAAATTAAAATGAAAACTAAAATGAAATATACAAAGCTAATGCAAAATAATCATAAAAACTATAATAGAATTAAGATAACATTGATTTTGACACCTTTATTTAGCAGAAGAAAGCAAAACCATATACACACACACACACACACTTACTTTCTGGTAACATACTGTTAGTCATTCTTTAACACCTATCCAACTAACCGCTCAATTTAGCTTAATGTTACCGGCAGAGGTGACCTGTCTGAGCTTAATGAGGCAGCGACAGGTGCAGCTTCCTGCTGAAGTGCAGGTCATTTCCTGCTGAAGCTGACGAACACAAAGTCAAAGAGTTCTGAGCACCAAAACACACACAAACACGCATTCACTTAGCTATTGTCATACTTAAAAAAAACACTGTAAACCAGACTAAGATGGTTTGCTGGTCTTACAAAGCAATTTTCAGATGATCAGTCCGGTGTGCTGGTTGGTTTTAAAGAGATTTTCAAAGCTATGTTGCTAGAATGTTTGATGTGGTTACCAGGCTGTTGCTATGCAGTTTCCAAAGGGTTCTGAGTGGTTTCCAACATGTTGATCAGTGATTGCTATACAGTTAGGGTGTTCTATGTAGTGTGAACTTTGGCGGTAGTTAAGTGTTCTGAGTTGTTTTTAGTGCTTTGCAGTTGCTAGGACGTTCTATGCGGTTGCCACAGTATTGGAAGTGGTTTTCAGCATGTTGCTTGGTGCTTGCTATAGTATGTGGTTGCTAGGGAGTTGCTATGCAGTTTCAAAGGTATTCCAAGTAGTCTTCAGCATGCTGCTTGGTAGTTGCTACAGTATATGACTGCTAGGGCGTTGCTATGTGGTTTCTAAGGTATTCTAAGTGGTCTTAAGCATGTTGCTTGGTGGATGCTGCAGTATGTGGTTGCTAGGGTGTTGCTATGCAGTTTCTAAGGTATTCTAAGTGGTTTTCAGCATGTCGCTTGCTTGGTGGTCACTACAGTATATGGTTGCTAGGGCATGGCTATGTGGTGTCTAAGGAATTCTAAGTGGACTTAAGCATGTAGCTTGGTGGTTGCTACAGTATGTGGTTTGCTAGGGTGTTTCTATGTTGTTTCTAAGGTATTCTAAGTGGTTTTCAGCATGTTGCTTGGTGGTCACTAGGGTGGTCTGAGCTTAATGAGGCAGCGACAGGTGCAGCTTCCTGCTGAAGTGCAGGTCATTTCCTGCTGAAGCTGACGAACACAAAGTCAAAGAGTTCTGAGCACCAAAACACACACAAACACGCATTCACTTAGCTATTGTCATAATTAAAAAAAAAACACTGTAAACCAGACTAAGATGGTTTGCTGGTCTTACAAAGCAATTTTCAGATGATCAGTCCGGTGTGCTGGTTGGTTTTAAAGAGATTTTCAAAACTAGAACCAAATGAACATTGGCACAATCAGGCTGGGAAACCACCTTAAACCAGCTAAGACCACTTTTAAAGGGATATTTCACCCAAAAATCAAAATTTGCTGTTTATTTACTCACCTGAACTGGATATATGGCTCATTTCGAGTTGAACTGTCAGGCACGTCTGAAAGTGAGTTTTGATTGAGGAACTTGTAGATCTGTACTGCTCGAGCTGGGAACTGTTTCAGACGCTTCAGTTCGATTTGGTGAACTGATTCATCCAGTTCACTAAAAAGAACAAGTTCAAAAGAATGATTTGTTCGTGAACCGGACATCACTCCGGACTGTTTGCCCGAGGCTTTATATTACAGGTAATAATGTTGTAAATAATGTCCAGTTTCTTGCACAGATCAGTCGTTTTGCACTGGAAGACCTCAATATATCATCAGGAGCCACGGGTATTCATTTTATGTTACTTGCATGCCCGTAGCCAGCTATGAGGTCCCCGAGGTCCGGACCTCAGAATTTTTTCCTCGTCAATGCAAATGCAAAAATATTTGAGATGACCAATCAAATCAAAGTAGGCGGGCTTTATATTCACAGAAGCAGCATAGCGCCAATTTCAAAGCAACGCTTCAGTTAGCAGCTATAAAGTGCGGGATAAGATGTAAGTAGCCAAACATTTCATATCTGATAGCTGTTTTACGATATAAATTTTAAACGACGAGATTTATGTAATGTGATTCATAATTGTCAATGTGAGGGGACAAGAAACAATATTAACGAAGCCGTTTTCATCATATATAAGGCATATGATTAATAATGAATGTGCACGTATTGTGAATTTACTAAACTTAATTACGTAGCTTTCCTGGTAGCCTTCAGTAAAATAACTTGTTTAATAAAATGATTCATAAAATATTAAAATATCAGTCGACCATTTGTTTACTTTGTTCACTGACAAAGATGAAAATGAAAATACTATCAGTCGAAGCAGAGAGCTGGTATTGACAAATAATATACTGCCCACTGACATAGTTTTAAATTGTAATCCAAATTTTTGGCCTTCAATTATTTCCTCTTAAAATGCAAACATTAGGGCTGTAAAAATGGCTGAAAAACTAAATCCGAATTTTATACTTAAATATTAGGGTTATATTCAAATTTAAAAGTCATAATTTCAGTTTATGGGGAAAACGCTTTTGTCTCCTGTGGCTACAAGAGGGTGCAGTGAACTTGAATAAAATTTTTGCATTTGAATGTGGATTTTTATTTTAAATTAAACGAATATTCGAAATTCTAATTGTAATTTCACAGCCCTAGCACATGTGCAGTTCAGTGATTTTTATTTATT
>NW_015548244.1:483702-492109 GCF_001515605.1 Sinocyclocheilus anshuiensis | reverse complement strand
GGGGGGGGGGGGGGGGGGGGGATTTGGGACCTCGGTCATTTTAAAACCCTGGCTATGGCCCTGGTTCTGTCACAATTCGCTGGATGCACGAAGAGACGTAGAGATTTCGCAGAACGAGAGTCTTTTAATGATTCAAATAGAAGACATAGAGCACAAGGATGACGTTCACAACAAGTAGATCCGACAAACTAAACTGAACAGACTGGGGCTTATAAACACAGGATAATGAGGGACAAAATAGACACAGCTGGAATCAAATTAACACGAGGAGAAACTGTGTCACGGGGAGCAAAACACACACAGACAGTCCAGAACCCTGACAGGTTCCTTGATATGCTTTTTTTATTCTCAAGCACAGACAGCTGCTGACTTGCAATTTATGAATCACCAAGGACTATGGTTTCAGCTAAAAATCTTCTTTACTCTTCTACTGAAGAAAAACAGTCATCTATATATTGGATGGCCTGAGGGTGAGTAAATTAACAGCAAATTTTTATTTTTGGGTGAACTATTCCTTTTAAGATGTTTTCTCATCTTATTATAGACTCAGAGAATGTTAATGACATTCAGATTAAGCATAACCAAAAAATTCAAATAAATAAACATTGTTTGCTTCATTTATTAATCATTTTTAAATTTGAGGGCATCCATAAAAGAAGGTCTCCAAAGTATAGTAAGTAAACACAGAAATTCTCTCCCTCAAGCACACGCGCACACACACAGACTTCCTCCCACACAATAACACACACTTGTTAGTATGCTTGTTAGTATGCATGTGCACATCCTCACTAACTAAATCACACATGCACGCAGAGGTTCAGAGGGCATGTATGAGCTCAAAGACCTCATGACACCTGCTGTGATTGCCTGTGGTCACTCTTCTGGGAGGAATAAGGTCAAAGATCACGTACAGTTGTGGTTGAGGATATCTGAGTGAATTTACAATTCCCTGTACGTGTGAGATCTGCCGGCATGTTCAGTTAAGTATTTGGCTTCGGGTGGTATAAAGGGGAAACGGCTCTTTTACTTTGAAACACCTTTCAGGTCACTCAAGGTCATTCCAATCAGTGCTGCCATTTAAAAGTCCGATCAGCGGTCGTGAGGCTGGAATTACAGGTCACTGTTTTCAGTCATCAACTGGAAAAAAACCTTTTGGCTCCTCACGTGACGTCACTGAGGAAACACACTGAATGTGTGTGATATCAAACACTTAAAAAACGAAAGAAACTACATTTACTGAAGAAAATGTTGCTAGAATGTTCGATGTGGTTACCAGGCTGTTGCTATGCAGTTTCCAAAGGGTTCTGAGTGGTTTCCAACATGTTGATCAGTGATTGCTATACAGTTAGGGTGTTCTATGTAGTGTGAACTTTGGCGGTAGTTAAGTGTTCTGAGTTGTTTTTAGTGCTTTGCAGTTGCTAGGACGTTCTATGCGGTTGCCACAGTATTGGAAGTGGTTTTCAGCATGTTGCTTGGTGCTTGCTATAGTATGTGGTTGCTAGGGAGTTGCTATGCAGTTTCAAAGGTATTCCAAGTAGTCTTCAGCATGCTGCTTGGTAGTTGCTACAGTATATGACTGCTAGGGCGTTGCTATGTGGTTTCTAAGGTATTCTAAGTGGTCTTAAGCATGTTGCTTGGTGGATGCTGCAGTATGTGGTTGCTAGGGTGTTGCTATGCAGTTTCTAAGGTATTCTAAGTGGTTTTCAGCATGTCGCTTGCTTGGTGGTCACTACAGTATATGGTTGCTAGGGCATGGCTATGTGGTGTCTAAGGAATTCTAAGTGGACTTAAGCATGTAGCTTGGTGGTTGTTACAGTATGTGGTTGCTAGAGTGTTGCTATGCTGTTTCAAATGTACTCTTAAGTGGTTTTCAGCACGGTGCTTGTGGTTGCTAAGAAGTTGCTATGTTGTTCCTAAGGTATTCTAAGTGGTTTTCAGCATGTTGCTTGGTGGTCACTAGGGTGTCATTGTGTAGTCTTTTAAGTGGTTTTCAGCACATTGCTCGTTGTTTGTTCAGTATGCGTTTGTTAGGGTATTCTGGGTGGTTGCTAGACCATTGCTAGGTGTTCTCTGTAGTGTTTAGCATGTTGCTATGGAGTTGCTAAGGTGATGTGGGTAGTCACCAGAGCATTATTATCCAGTTGCTAGGGTATCTTGGGTAGTCTATGTGGTCCAAGTTAAAAGTCAAATTTTATCACCCACTTTATACTTCTTATTATAACAGACACTAATAAACAAATAACAGAAATGCAAAACTGTAGACTCGTGTATAAACGCTGTACACGCTAAAACACATGCACACACACAAACACACATCAAACACAAGCACATACAGATCCCACACACAGATGGCTCACTCTCTAGGGTTCACACACCGTCATATATGTATGACACGCATCGGGAATCAATTAGTTTTGACTCACAAACGCGAGCCAAACAAACGAGTCGGTGAAGAACCGTGCGGCGGGGTTCCACTCCATCTGTCTAATGAGCCGCAGGACCGTCCTAATCAATCACCCTTTACACTGATTGATCAGCATGGAGACCACATTATTATTTCACATTTTACTACAAAATCCTGATTGTGAAGCTACACATAGAAAAATACAAATACTCATTCTGTAGGTCCTCTGTTTACTCATTTGTTTTGGAGGAGAAAAATCTAAGTTGATACTTAACTGAGAACTCAATTAATTCTCCCAGGCTATGAAAGACATAAAATATTAAATCTGTCATGCTAGAAAGGTCAGAAACATTTAAATTACGCAAACGTACATGCAAATGTTTGGTCAACGCATTGCAAACGTTCCAGCCCATGGTACAATCAAATGCATGTATAATTGTCTAAAATAGTTAGTAAATATTTATAAAAATATAAAAAAAAAAATTTTTTTTCGGTAAGTGTGTGTGTAACTCACCAGCTTGCGTTGACACCATCCGCAGACGCCGCAGAGAGCCACCAGCCAAACACCACACACGGTTACCGCCAACGACACCAGCAGCACGCTCAAAGAGACGGAGCCTGTGAAACACACACACACACAATGTTAATATCCAAGCATAGGGGGAACAGTCTGACATTTACTCTGACGAGAACGCTGAGATTTTATGAAGTCTCTGAAGTCCTAAAGATGGATCAATATTTTCATGATGGGAACAAATGTGACTGGAGAACAAAATCAAAAAGGGAGAAAAAGACGATCGGAGAGGGAAAGAGGGAGAAAAAGATGTCACTAAAGTGTTTTAGATATAATATATGAGATGTGCCAAGACCAAAAACATACTGTATCAATATCGAACACTTACAAATGCAAGATCAACATGTAAAAACGCAAGTACTGTAGATTTGTACTATATTCACTGAAGAAAATGTTATCTGAAGAAACAGTGCGTGCACAAAACTAGTGTTGCTATGCAATTTCGAGGATGTTGTATGTGGTTACCAGGGTATTGCTATGCAGATGCAATATGGTTTTCAGCATGCAGCTTGGTGGTTGCTACAGTATGTGGTTGCTAGGGTGTTGCTATGTAGTGTTTTAAGTGGTTTTCAGCACATTGCTTGGTGGCTGCTACAGTGTGTGGTTGCTATGTGGTTTCAAATGTATTCTGAGTGGTTTTCAGCACGGTGCTTGTGGTTGCTAAGAAGTTGCTATGCTGTTCCTAAGGTTTTCAAAGTGGTTTTCAGCACACTGCTTGGGGTTGCTAAAGTATGTGGCTGCTATAGTGTTGCTATGTAGTATTTTAAGTGGTTTTTCAGCACAATGTGTGGTGTTTGTTACAGTATGCGGCTGATAGGGTATTCTGGGTGGTTGCTAGAGCATGGTTAGGTGCTCTGTGTAGTGTTGAGCATGTTGCTATAGAGTTGCTAAGGTATTATGGGTAGTCACCAGGGTGTTGCTATGCAGTTACTAAGGTGTTCTAGGTAGGGTGCACTAGGGTGGTAGTTAAGGTGGTTTTACTGGGTTTAGTGCGTTGATGTGCAGTTGCTAGAATGTTCAGAGTCACTGTCAAGGCATTGCTATGCCGTTGTTAAGGTACTGTAAATGGTTTTCAGCAAGTTGCTTAGTGGTTGCTATAGTATGTGGCTCTTAGGGTGCTCTGGGTTGTGGCTGGGTCGTTCCTATACTATCCTATGTTTCTCGGTGGTTGTTACAAAATGCAGTTGTTAAAATGTTTTGGTTGGTTGCCAGGGCATTGCTATGCTGTTGCTAATGAATTCCAAGTGGTTTCCAGCATCTTATTTGGTGGCTGCTACAGCATGTGTTTGCTAGAACATTGCTATGTGGTATTCTAAGTGATTTTCACAACATTGGTCGGTGGTTGCTACAGTATGCAGTTGCTAGGGCATTTTGGGTGGTTGCTAGAGTATTGCTAGGCATTCTGTGTGTTTTTTTGCATGTTGTTAAGGTGTTGTGGGAAGTCACCAGGGCATTGCTGGGATGTTCTATGTTCTAATGTTGTTGCCAAGCAGTGTTGGGGAAAGTTACTTTTAAAAGTAATGCATTACAATATTGCGTTACTCCATAAAAAAAGTAACTAATTACGTTACTTAGTTACTTTTTATGGAAAGTAATGCGTTACTTTACTAGTTACTTGAAAAAAGTAATCTGATTACGTAACTCGCGTTACTTGTAATGTGTTACCCCCAACACTGTTGCCAAGGCATTGCTATGCAGTTGCCGAGGTGTTGCTATGTGGTTATTAGAGTGTTCTTAGTAGGGTGCACTTGATAGGTGTTCTAAAAGGATTTTACTGTGTTGCTCTTCAAACTGTTGCTCTGCCATAACAGTAAATGAGCTGAAAGATATGTAGCTAAAAGAGTCTACATACACATGATTACACAGACTATAGATTGTGTTTCGGATGACAATGACACATGAAATCGAGCTTGCTAAGCTAGAAGTGCCTGCATTAGGATACATAATAACAAAGGAAACCATAGCGTAGAGTGTCTGGTATAACATACATGTAGTAGATCAGTTCTGAGGGCTGCAGACGGGAGACACACAGAGAGACAGACAGAACAAGACAGAGAGAGACAGGAAGGAACCTGACAAAATATGATGAATGGACACATCTGCTGATGGAGGTGGAGGGAGGAGATGGAGGGATGGATGGATGGTTGAGGGGAGGGAGGGACAGGAGTAAAGAGTGATAAACGTTTAAGATTGATCTCTCCTGTGAACTGAAGGGACAAAGCGTGATGCACTCATGCAATCAGTGTGTGTGTGTGTGTGTGTGTGTGTGTGTATCTGTCCATATAATCCACAGGCTCTTTGAGCTGCTGTTCCAGCACAACCTTGTGAAATGAAAGCAGAAGCAATGCTTCAGAAAGAGCTTATATTCCACATCAACAGTGCCTTAGTGTTATATTCTAAATAATAGAAAAGTGGAAAATAAATTAAGTAATTAATTAGAATTCCAAACATTTTTTAATGTTAATATATAACAAAATATTAAATATTTAATAAAATGTATTGTATTATTTTATATTTTATTATTATTTTACATTTATTTAAAATTAAATTTTTTTATTATTTTACATATTATGTAATATATTTCTATTATAAGCAACATGCTAAATATAGACCCTCTTCCCTAAATTATTTAAAAATTATATATATACATATAATTATTAAATATAAAATATATTGAAATTAAATGTTCCACATATTGTTTTCTATTAATAGCAACATGCTAAACAGACATCCCTAAATAATTAATAAGCTCCACAGCAACATACTTAACACCTAAACAAAGAACACCTACACTAGCAATACCCTAGCAACCACTCAGAGCACCCTAGCAACCATTACCATAGCAACCACCAAGCAAATCTAGCACAGGATCGCCAGTTGTAGTTAATTATATTAACTATGAACATGTTCTACAAACAAACACAATGTCTTCTTTTTTACATCTGTTGTTTTGTTTCAAACCGTACACACTTCTTCTTATCAGTCGTCAGTCGTGGCCTAATGGTTCGAGAGTTAGACTTGTAACCCAAAGGTTACAAGCAAGGCACCGAACTCCCAACTGAATGGACACATCTGCTGATGGAGGTGGAGGGAGGAGATGGAGGGATGGATGGATGGTTGAGGGGAGGGAGGGACAGGAGTAAAGAGTGATAAACGTTTAAGATTGATCTCTCCTGTGAACTGAAGGGACAAAGCGTGATGCACTCATGCAATCAGTGTGTGTGTGTGTGTGTGTGTGTGTGTGTATCTGTCCATATAATCCACAGGCTCTTTGAGCTGCTGTTCCAGCACAACCTTGTGAAATGAAAGCAGAAGCAATGCTTCAGAAAGAGCTTATATTCCACATCAACAGTGCCTTAGTGTTATATTCTAAATAATAGAAAAGTGGAAAATAAATTAAGTAATTAATTAGAATTCCAAACATTTTTTAATGTTAATATATAACAAAATATTAAATATTTAATAAAATGTATTGTATTATTTTATATTTTATTATTATTTTACATTTATTTAAAATTAAATTTTTTTATTATTTTACATATTATGTAATATATTTCTATTATAAGCAACATGCTAAATATAGACCCTCTTCCCTAAATTATTTAAAAATTATATATATACATATAATTATTAAATATAAAATATATTGAAATTAAATGTTCCACATATTGTTTTCTATTAATAGCAACATGCTAAACAGACATCCCTAAATAATTAATAAGCTCCACAGCAACATACTTAACACCTAAACAAAGAACACCTACACTAGCAATACCCTAGCAACCACTCAGAGCACCCTAGCAACCATTACCATAGCAACCACCAAGCAAATCTAGCACAGGATCGCCAGTTGTAGTTAATTATATTAACTATGAACATGTTCTACAAACAAACACAATGTCTTCTTTTTTACATCTGTTGTTTTGTTTCAAACCGTACACACTTCTTCTTATCAGTCGTCAGTCGTGGCCTAATGGTTCGAGAGTTAGACTTGTAACCCAAAGGTTACAAGCAAGGCACCGAACTCCCAACTGCTCCCCGGGTGCCGCAGCAAAAATGGCTGCCCACTGCTCCGGGTGTGTGTTCACGGTGTGTGTGTGTGTGTGTGTGTGTGTGTGTGTTTGTTCACTACCCACTGCTGTGTGTGTGGACTTGGATGGGTTAAATGCAGAGCACAAATTCCAAGTATGGGGTCACGTCATGTCATGTCACTTCACTTATCACGTTTTGCTTAAGCTATATTTCTTTAGAATAAATGTAACAGTCATGTTGCATTACTCTACAAACATGAATTGCAGTGAAATCACTTTCTGACACGGGACTTAAACTTGTCCAGATCTGCTCCAGTAAAATGTAGTGTTTGGAATTGTATACTACCTTTGTCAAAATGCAGTGCACAAAAAACTGTATGCCACAATGCAATGCTTTCGACTTCATGTTGCAGTTCCAGTGTGAATCAGTGTGCAGTTCCAGTGCAAATTAATCAGAAGTGACATCAACTGCGATTTTTTTTGTTTAGCATTTACTAGCTTTTCCTTGCTAGAACAGCATACATACTGTATATATGCATACATATATATATATATATATATATACTACATTTTTTAAAAGTAATATGCAGTCTGCAATGTGTCAGCCTGAGCCTAAGCTCAAGGTTTGGCTAATTAGGTCAAGGTTTGTTTAGTTTGCATGACCCTCTTAGCCTCTGCTGGTAGATAGTGTAAATGGACACAAGAATCATCTTTCTCCACTGACGGCCATTCAAAACTGTCCATGTATTCTGAGAAACCAGCTGAATGTTTCTCAGCAGAGCCACACACAGACTCTGACAGGCGCTCACCGGCTAAACAGACAGACAGCAGCATCAGCGCCGGACGCTTCCCTGCTGAAGCAGCTGATCAGGAGCACAGCAGAAACACTCCAGAAAACAGCCTGTGTTCACACGTCCTCAAGCCCTGAATGAGCCAGTGTTCAACACAAGAGCAGGTCTGAGATCAGAGGACAGCAGACGTGACTCTCTAAAGCAGCAGGCAATAAAACACAGCTCTTGCATGCTAAGCTAGAAAGAGACAAAGCAACCAGAAGTCATTCATTTTCACTGACAGCTGATTTAAGGGATTCTGCTGTTATATTCATGAATAAATGCACATTGATTTACAAATAGAAAACTGGTTCACAAATAAAATGAGGTATGCACAAAGCTATTTTAGCTACAGTACAAAATGATGAGGTATTTGATGCAAAAATGCACAGTAGAAATTTAAAGATTTAAAAAAAAAATTATGATTAATTTGCATTCAATTTGCTGAATTAATTGTTTATAAAGCTATGAAATAACTATATACCACAAATGAAACTAAATGGAGATATTGTTGTGTTCTTAGAGATAACTATAGCATATATATATATATATATATATATATATATAT
>NW_015548244.1:477636-483692 GCF_001515605.1 Sinocyclocheilus anshuiensis | reverse complement strand
TATTATTAACATAAATATATATATATATATATAATACATTTTTATAATATTTATTTATTTATAATATTCATGTTTATAATATTTATTTTTGAGCATACTACTAATTTAAATATTTACTTGAATTGACTTGACTTAATTTAAAACCTTTCACATAAAATATGACAATGTATTGCCCTCAAAGTAATAAGAATAAAAAAACTAATACCAATAATCTTGATAGCAAATCTAACAAAAACTAAATTGAAAACAAATAATTGATAAATTGAAAATAAATTAGAAATAAACAAGCAGAAACATTAAGTATTGTCACATGTAATTCAATGCAACAACAATTGTAAAATACAATAATTTATTTTGCCAATTATTTACACACAAAAAAATAATTCTGCTTGTTTCATTGAAATCATTAAATAAAAATAATTTTATCATAATTTTTCATGTGGCTGTGAACCTGTGGCCTTAGCCTTCATCAAAAAAAAAAAAACCTTCACCTTTATCTGAGAAAGACAGAGCAGTAGATTATGTTTGTGTCTCTCTCACACACACACTCACACACACACACTACTCACTCACTCACACACACACACTCTCACTCACAAACACACACACACACACATATCTGGGTCTTTTATCAGAGTGTGTGTCAGTGTAATCGCTGCTGACCCCGGGGAGCAGAAGAGAGGAATGGGAGGATGAAGGTACATCTGCGCCTCCGGTCAGAGAAGGAGTACGGCTGATGAAATCTAAACGAGAGAGAGCGTCTCCGCTGAAGGACACACACACTACTGGAGCCCCGGATTTGTTCACCTAAATAGTGTGCAGTCCAGTTAGCAGAACGAGACAGACAGAGAAAGATAAGGAGAAGTTTGGTTATTGTTTTGTCTCTGCAGATAACGTTTCTCTCAGATGGCCACCGTGAGTCCGTTCGGCTGCTTTATGCGATTCTGATCTCTGATATATTAAGAAGTCTGGCTGTAATAATACTGAAACCTCACAGACTGTCAATCTGCTCTAATCAAAGACGGACCATATAAAACAGACAATAACTCGCTCTCCGCCCTCTAAAGACCAGAAATATCCGAAACCTCACAGCTCATTCCAAGAGATGCCAAACTTCACAGTGTAAAGAGGAAAGCCGGCGGGAAATAAACACCTCAAACCAGATCTTTTTAATATCTCAACTGTTTCTTCTAGACAACAACAGGACGGATCTCACAAACATGTCAAAGTCATATTACACTCCAAAATCAAAAGAAAGAACATCGATATTTTAGATATTAAAGATATTTTACATTTTGTGACATTCATGACAATTGAGAAAATTTTCTCCAAATTCAATTTACTATAAAGCAAATAAATTGTAATGCTTTGTATCATTGTTAATAATAATAATAATAATAATAATAATAATTAGTGATTACAATAATAATATAAAACAATAATATGTATTGGTAGTATAATAATGAAAATAATAATAAGTAGTAGTAGCAGCAGGTTTACTAACAATAATATAAAACAATAATATCTATTGTTAGTATAATAATAATAATTAAATTTTAGGCAAATTATTTTTATATTTTATATATTTATATTTTATTTAGATTATATTCTTTTTTTTACACATTACTATACAACAAATAAATATTATTGTTTATGAATAATAATAATAATAATAGTGATTTTAGGTAAATGATTTAAATAGTATTCAGGTAATATTTGTTGAACAGTCTTTGAAGATGAATAAGTAATACAAAAAAGTTCAATAATGAATCAGTGGAAAGAATTAAGAGAAGTCATGTGAATTTTGGGACGAAAATGTATTTCATTATCATGAATAATGATAACATGGGCAAAAATATGAATGATCCTAAAATAGTATTCATTTTCTTCATGCAAAGTTTCTAATCTTTTTTTTTTTTTTTGATTTTGGCATAAAATGTGGCCTGGACATGTTCTAATAACATTCACCCAGTGAAACTGAACAAATGTAGTCTTCTGCTGGTGTTTCTCATGAGAAAAACATCGCAGTGATCTCTCAAGTGTCTCGTCAAGAGTCTCAAACTGTGCTCAAGATCAAAAGTCAGAAATCTCAACATAAACTCGAACACTTCTTATCAAAGTCTCCCAAGACCAAATGATCTGAACTGCAATCCACATTCATTTTACAGCTCTCTATACTGACTGTCTATTTTTATGCCTCCAAAATAATTTTCTGAGAGATACAGTACATGAGATTTAGAAACAACAGCGATCGAGAAACATCAACCTGTGTGTGTGTGTGTGTGTGTGTGTGTGTGTTTAGATTTTCAAATAGTTGTATCTCAGCCAAATATTGTCCTATCCTAACAAACCATACATCAGTGGAAAGCTATGACTGGGTTTGTGCTCCAGGGTCACACGTGTGTGTGTGTGTGTGTGTGTGTGTGTGTGTGTGTGTTTGGTCTCTGCGTGAGCTCCTGAGTGTATTAGTCTTATCAGAGGTACGAGAAGATGATTAGAGCTCAAGTGCATTAGAGTCACACACACACAAACATCTATTAGCTCCCCTGATTGACTCTTAATGATTTACTGGCAGTATATAGTTTGAGCTCACAGTGCTGCATTAAAGCTCCTGATAACAACTTCATAGTCCTTTTATGCTCTTTAGGAATAATATTATCTGTTCTGCTTCCTCCTTATTACCTCACCATAACTGGACACGGCAAAAATAGCCATTGTTGATGTGTAAATGAGTCGACATCACAGTTTAGTTTGAGTAAATCTTATTAACGGACTATAGGGAGAAAGTTCAGTAAGTTTTCACATATGCTGACGGACGAAAATGTATAATTATGATTTTTTTTTATGTTTCTGAAAGAAGTCTCTTATGCTCACAAAGGCTTTAAAATACAGTAAAATCTGTAATATTGTGAAATATTATTACAATTTAAAAGAACTGTCTTCTATGGGAATATATTTTAAAACGTAATTTATTCCTGTGATGCAAAACTGAATTTTCAGCATCATTACAGCTGATTTGCTGCTCAAAAAAACATTTCTGATTATTATCAATGTTGAAAACAGTTGAAATAGAATTTCTAAAAATTATATTTATTTGAATAGAAATATTTTGTAATGTGATAAATGTCTTTATGAATGTATTTTTCAAAAATGAGAGTAAAATATTACATTTCTTAAAATAAATAAATAAATACATTTTGGTGTCAGAAAGCTTTTTTTCAGCAATGATGAATTGAATTGATCAAAAGTGACAGTAAAGACAATGATGTTACAAAAGATTTCTGTTTTAAATAAATGCTGTTCTTTTGAACTTTCTATTCTTTAAAGAGTCCTGAAAAAAGTATCATGGCTTCCAGAAAAATATGAAGCAGCACCACTGTTTTCAACATCGATAATATTCAGAAATGTTTCTTGAGCAGCAAATCAGTATATTAGAATGATTTCTGAAGATCATGTGACACTGAAGACTGGAGGAATGATGCTGAAAATTCTGCTTTACATCAAAGAAATAAATTACATTTTACAATATATTCAGATAGAAAACAGTTATTTTAAATTGAAATAATATTTCACAATTTTACTGCATTTACTGTGTTTTTGATAAAATAAATGCAGTCTTAGTGAGCATAAGAGACTACTTACAAGAACATTTTTAAAAATCTTAATTATTACAAATGTTTGTCTGGTCGTGCACATCAAAATTTGATTAATTAATAGTAATAGTACATCTTGATCAGTGTGGATGCCACTGTCCTAAAGATCAGTGTGAATACCGTCAGCACTGTGGGCGCTGGGGATTGTGGGTAGGCAGTGAACTGGCGACACTAAACCGTGGTGACATGTTACAGCTTCATGAAGGCGTTTTGTGGCTGGACTGTGACCCGCCGCACTCCTGCATGAGAGCTGAGCGGATCTGATGTGAGCACAGATGAGGAATCCTGACAGCCGTCCGAGACGTTTTCAACTCTGACACGACAGTCATGTATGTGTTTCATGTCATGGGACTGAATTACAGTCACTGAAATAAGAGGGTCAGCAGGTGTCGTATTCGGCAGCACGGCGGACATTATGGTCTCATCAATCTATCATCATCATCATCCTCACTCAGTGTTGTGTGCATTATAATGCATACTGTGCAGTACATACTTCATACTGCTGAATAAGTTACTCACAATAGTCAAAACAATAACCCAATAAAAAAGGTTTAATATTTTTTTTTATTACATATGGAAGTCAGTAGTCAATCAACAGCATTTGTGGCATAATTTTGATTACCACAAAAAAATTGTTTTCTTAAAAAAAAAAATGCAAAAATAGCCACAAGATGGAAATCCCAAATATGGGATAAATATATTTCAATATATATATATATATATATATACATATATATATATATATATATATATATATATATATATGACATTTGACCAAAATGTATTTTATGATTGGACATCTATTTATATATTATATTTTGTACCTTTTTTTACTACTGTAAATATATTATCTAAATATATTTATACTGTCCAAATTATATTTTTAAAAAATTACATTTTGCATTTCCCCAAAATATATTTTAACATTAGATATGTATTTTCTCTAGTACAATATTAATATGTGGCAAAATAAAACAGTGTGAAAAATATATTTCCTTTAGAAATACAACATGTATTTAGGTCCGAAAAAGTATTTATTTTTGCCATATGAGCTATACATGTTAACAAGATTTTTCTTAACCTCATCTCTGTAAAGTTATATCCAATTTTACAATTTGTTATCAAGGCAATGTAACCATAAACCCTAAAATTACTGTAAAAATGATCATTTAAACAGCTTTACAGCTCAAATAATACACAAGATAATATTTAATAGCTCTATTAAATATATTAATAGAATATTTCTGCTTTTAAATCCTGCAAAAAATGGCCCAGTTTGTTTCAGTTTGGTTATTGGTTCAATACATTCACTTGTACTTAATAATCAGCAAAAAATACAGCAGCAAAAAAAGGGTCTGTTTAATTGAAAACGGCTTGATGCGTTACTTTTGATGCGTTACTTACGTGAGTGCAAATATGCATACACACAAAAATGGTCATGATAAACTGTAATGTTTTAGCCAAAAAATGTTTTATATATATATATATATATATATATATATATAAGATATAACTCAGAGGTTAAAATTATAAATAAATGTATAATATAAGCACTTACAAATGTTTCTGTCAGAGTTTAGGCTCAGTTCCTCTCTCTCTCTCTCTTGCTCTGTCATTTGTGGGTCATATGATATTTCAATTTGCTGTGCTAATTCATTTTATCGGACTAAAGGATTTGATAATGGAGCAAATTACACTTACAGAGAGCAAAAGAAAGCGAGAGATGGCGAGAGATGTGTGTGTAAGAAGGTGAAACTGTCCATCTGTAGTCTGCAGCTAAAAACATCCTGCTGCTAGTAGATGTTAGCCACTCCGCTAAGCATCCAGAGCACTTAGCAGCGGCGCTCTTATGTAATCTGCTTGTTCCTCTGAAATATTCACAGCGGTTAGTGCACAGGCTTCAACTTACTGCTTTACAGCAATAGCACTTAAACATAAAAAGGCCAAAAATGAAACAATAATAAACCAGATTTTAGAATTCTTGTTCAAAATGTGATGAGTGGTGATCATCCATGCAAACGTTGCCGTCAACATATCCTAGGTTTCTAGGCAGATGTTTGCTAGCCCACGTCTCTAAATATGATTTTATAGGCATCCCTCCTTGAAAATGGCTTTTTTCCCCTCTATGTTATCAACCATTAAAATATACACTACCTTTCAGAGGTTTTTTGTTTTTTGAAAGGAATTAATAATTTTTTTCAGCAAGGATGCATTAAATTGATCAAAAGTGACAGTAAAGACATTTATAATGTCTGTAATATTATGTCCATAGCACTAGGGATGTACGATACAATGGCAGCATATCGTTACTATTGTTATTATAACAAATAAATAAAAAAAAAAGCTCATCCCAGATTATAACCTCATTAAATACCACATGTACAAATCATTTGATATATAACA
>NW_015548244.1:474184-477592 GCF_001515605.1 Sinocyclocheilus anshuiensis | reverse complement strand
TAAAGAAGCCCAACTTTTTTCAACATTGATAATAATAAGAAATGCTGAATATGCTGAAAAAATTTAAAAATAAATAAATCAGCTTTGCCATCGCAGAAAAAAATACATTTTAAAATATAATCACCTTGAAAAGTTCTTAAAATAGTTATTTCAAATTGTAATATTTCACAATATTACTGCTTTTTACTAAATATTTACTCAATTTTTGATCAGATAAGTGAGCATAAGAGATTCAGTATTTCAAAAACATTTAAAAAATCTCACCAAACCCAAACTTTTGAACAGTTTTATAGGTTTGTTTAAATCCCTAACCCTAGCTAAACTAATAATGCTTACCAAGCAAATGAAACCATTGTCATGTTATGTACATCACCCATAATGCATTTCAGCACCCTTGTACACTGTCAAGAACAGAATGAGTCCAACAGGCCACTGCCTTGACCTGTTCAACAACATGACAGCACAATTGTGTACGTTTGCCCATTGTCCTCTTTTACCACGTTTAACAGCACCATCTGATGTACAAATCGCCATGGCAACCCGCTGAACCGTAACGCTGGACTTGTGCTCTGGATCCATGAGCCGCCACACAGTTTTGCTTCAGGACAAAACAAACGCAATTCATGTGACAAAACCGTCACATCCAGAGACTTACGTAACCGTACACTGGATCTGACCACTGTACTGGTTATTAAACCAGTATAATCTTAAATTAAAATATGAAATAATTAGACCTGTGCTGCAGGCTCACAGGAATATTAATTAATCTGCTTTAACAGACGGGGTCCGAATACCTCGTTTTTTAATTTGGCCCTTTAAAACTTGTTTCCTCTTGGGGCCGTTCTGGACCGTAATGCATCTGCTTGGTTTCATTGGCTGGTTGTCATGGATACGGTGATTTAATCTGTTCCCCGGCTAGTCATGTGACCCTAACATCCCATGTGTGATGGTGACAGACAGCTTTAATGCAGGGTGTGTGTGTTTGTGTGTGTGTGTGCGTGTGTGTGGGAGCGATACGGGAGGAAAGCACATGGAATTACGGAACGACAGCAGCATTGAAACGGCTGATGCACTATAACAACAACACACCAGGCCCATCCGGCACTTCCTGCTAAACATCCTCCATTCAGAGCAGTTATTAAATATTAAATATTCTATGTTTCACCTCAGACTGTTTTAAATGTTCTGTGAAAGAGGTCACATGTTCCTTCATTTCTTGAATGAAAGTTCATTATTATACATTGTGCAAAAACATACTGATGCTTTCTTTCAAAAATAAAAACTTCCTTACCAGTTCAAAAATACCATTTATAGAAATGATGGGTGTGACCTCACAAGAATGGATACATTAAGACTGCCCACATTTATGTGTCATGCCCATATTTGGTGTTGGTGTTCAATCATTGAGGGGGGGATCCCTGATCACAAATAATGCATCACTTTTGAACACAAAATGATGTTTTGAAGCAAGTTTTAGTCTTCAGAGCATAATTTAGCCCAGTGTTATATTGAACTAAAACTAATAAAAATCTTTTTCGTTAATTGAAATAAAGCTGAAATGTCACTAAATATAAATTAGAAGTGATAGATAAAAATTGTTCCCTTGGCAACTAACCGAAATAAAATAAGTTGAAGATGAAGTACTAAAATTACTAACACTGAAATAAATATAATAAACACATAAATAAATATCAAGTTAAATATAATTTTTTTTTATCTAATAAAAATGATAAAAGTACATAACAACAAAACTAAAAATGAAATGAAAACAGAAATTATATAAATAATATAATTCAAAATATTAATAAATACTATAATAGTATAGAAATAATACTAGTTTAGCCTATGAAATAACCTAATAATAAAGAGCATTAGTGGAAGTTTATGATTTGAACGAATGAATTTTCCAATCCTAGAAACAATTTGACTTCAAAAAAAAAAGAAATCAGGAAGGGGGCCAACACTTTTTCACACCATTGTGTATATATATATATATATATATATCACTGTCAAATTTCCAGCTTATTTTGGTCAATAATGAAAATAAGTTGAAGGTGCTATAAACCTAAACTAAACAAATTGTGTAAAAACAATTTTCTCTCAGAAATTGCTCATAAATTTCACAAATAATTAAGTTAAGTATGTAAATTAGATTACATGATGACATGATTTATAATAATTCTTAATAACTTAATAACTCCCAAAAACGAACTGTACACTTTATGGCTGTTATCAAAGGAAAAACTGAATGATGTAACTGAGAAAATGCTTTATTTTCAGTATAAATCTGCAGCTAGAAATGCTGTTTGTGTGAAACCTTAGTCTCAATAAAAGCTCTTCCTGGACTGGGAAGAAAGTTGTAAGTTCTTTAAGTTACAGTATGTTCTCAAAAGATCAAGGAACATTTGATTCCTTATGATACGAGCCCTTTAAGCAGTCCTGAATGATCTCGGTGCCTTCTACACATTTCCTCCATCGGTCGGTGTGAGGATGGCGATATACGGATCATATGTGGGTGTGGGTCAGCAGCACCCATTCTTTCTTCTGCCGTTTTCCTCATCCAGTAACACGGGATCAAATGTCCAGTGGCGGGCAGACAGAGCGGACGGCTTCACACATACATACATACACACAGTGTGCTTTAGTGTAGATAAAAAGCTTTAGCCTCGGCCTAAAGAGAGATTTATACTGCATGGCCTGAGAAACTGAAAACCTCAGTCTCTCTCTCTCTACTTCCCAGACGACTCACTGAAAATGTCAACTGAGGCTTAAAACTCATTCGTGAGATGATCAGACTATTAAACGGAAATAATCGCACCCGTCATCACATACAAAAGGTGCTAACTCTCTGTGTCATATCTTCTCTATTATGTCACGCTTATGAAAAGCTTTCATTATGTGCTTTTGTGGTTCTGCTGATCAGTGTTGGGGAAGCTACTTGTCACGCCACAAGCTGCTCATAATTTAAAGTGCTTCAACTACAGTCAAACAGTCACGCTTTTCATAAGAGTTAGCAACATGATGGAGAAACAGCTGTATGTAACTAAATATAACAACAACAAAGAAAGACGTACAATACTGTGTGCAGACTTTCGTGGACACTACTGAGTGATGACTTTGAAGAAACCCATTCACTAAACTGAATTAGGTAAACAGTATGTTATTCTAGAACACTACTCTTTTTTTGTAGTATGGATAATCTGTGCAGTATGCAGAAACAAGCAGTATGAATGTAAAAGCACACTAGGTGTAATCCTGTATCCCACAATGCAATGCATTTGACCTGACCTCCTTTTTACCATGTGATGAATGAACTGATGGTGAAATCAACTGCCAACAGTATTAAGAAACACAAACGGACGGACGGACGGATAGATAGATAGATAGATAGATAGATAGATAGATAGA
>NW_015548244.1:463073-474145 GCF_001515605.1 Sinocyclocheilus anshuiensis | reverse complement strand
AAAAAATAGATAGATAGATAGATAGATAGATAGACAGACAGACAGACAGACAGACAGACAGACAGAAGACAGAGAGACAGACAGACAGACAGGCAGGCAGAAGACAGACAGACAGACAGACAGGCAGGCAGGCTGGCAGAAAACAGACAGATAGATAGACAGACAGAAGACACATAGATAGACAGACAGATAGATAGACTAACAGATAGACAGACAGATAGATAGACAGACAGATAGATAGATAGATAGATAGATAGACAGACAGACAGACAGACCGCATCGCAAATGAGCATAAAGTTAAATTCTGCTTCACTTTGTGGCATTGCCTGCGGTCTGTGTCGCTGACCATCTCAAACTCTCACTGAAAATGAATGACTTGTGGTGGTTTTGTCTCTAAATCGCTGTGAGTGTGAACGCTCCTTTCGTAATCAGTTTGCCCATTAGCGCAGTGATTAATGAAGGCTTAAAGGTCAGACGGCCTCTTTTCTGTCATATTCATAAACGCTCGGGTCTCATGCCCGTCCGCTGTAGACTCACTCTCTCAGTCTCTTCGGCTCTCTGTATTTCATTTCTCCCCTATGTTTGCCCGTTCCCTGTGTCCATCTTTTTATCCATCCCTTCACTCTTCCTCTCAGCGCAATACTCTATTTATTGAACAATTTGCCATAATCTACTCCTGTAATTTCTCTCTCTATCTATCCCTGTCTCACTCTGTTGTTCCCTGATAAAGCCATAAAGATGAAGGACAACAGATAAACAACTGCCGGCCTACTCTCCTGCCCTGTGGGAGCGACGGAGCAGAGGGAGAGAAAAGCGATAGACATGGAAGGAGAGATACAGACGTTCAGCAGGGAGAAGACTGCTTCGAAGACTAGTTTCGATTTGAGGAATTGGCCTGCTATAGACTATTGGCTGTGCTAATTAGAAGCAGTGTAGTAAGAAGAATCGCTTTATGTATCCCCAAATTGTAAGTCGCTTTGGATAAAAGCATCTGCAAAATGACTAAATGTAAATGTAGAAGACGCTGCCGGTAATGCTATTTAGGAATGATCTGTTAAGCAGGCAAACAAACACTCGTGTGTTTATGCAGCATACAAGGGACAGTTCACCCAAAAATTAAAATTCATTTTACTCACCCTCAAGTTGTTCCAAACCTGTGTCGGTTTCTTTCTTCTGTTGAAGACAAAAGAAGATATTTTGAAGAATGCTGGTATTTTTTCCCATACTATGGAAGTCAAAGGCTACAGTCAACTGTTTGGTTACCAACATTCTTCAAAATATCTTTTTTGTGTTTAATGGAAGAAAGAAACTCACACAGGTTTGGAACAACTTGACGGTGAGTAAATGATGACAACTTTCATTTTTGGGTGAACCTTTAGAAAATAAACATTGCAGACTCTCATTTAATTAGTTAACAATGTATACATGCATAACAGGAGTTTTTTTTTTTTTTTTGTAAATATTTTGAAACATCATAACCATTTCTATATTCCGTGGTGGAAATGACATTAAACAATTTTTGGAACAAAATGGCCAACTGCTACATACTTTCATATTTTTGCATAAATTTACAAAATTACAGCTTGATTAGAAATGACACAAAAAATAAAATATTCCTTAATATTTGTGATATTTAACTTGATTTTCTTTTTCTCTACACATCACAACTTACAATTCCTGGGTAAACAAGCACACTAACTTTTTTTTGGGGGGGGGGGATAATCTCGCAATTCTAAAAACCCACAATTGTGAGGGAAAAAATCAAGACATAAGAGTCATGATTACCTTTTTTGATTCCGTGGAGGATTCAAAAGAATTGTGAGATATAAATTCAGAATTCCGAGAAAAAATTGCGAGATGTAAACTTGGAATTATGATTTAGTCAGAATTCTAATCTCGCAATTTTTATTTATTTTTCTCAGAATTGCAAGTTTACATCTCAAAATTCTGCACACTAACTTTTGAAAGAAAAAAAGATTCTCGTAATTCTAAGAAAAAAAGCCAGAAATGCAAGATATAAACTTGTAAGATCATTACAATTAACTTCTTTTTTTTAATCTATGGTGGAAACTGGCTTCCATAGTTTCAAGTTCTAAAAATATTTTAAAATGTTTGTAGGGTGGATTTTCATAATTTAAGACTCAAAGTCTAGGTCTGGGAAAAGGGTAAATCTAAACCTATTAAAAGTCTTTAAAAAAAAAAAAAAAAAGCCAGGGGAAAAAAAAATTTTTTAAAATGAAAAAAAAAAAATTTTTTTTAATAAATAAATACATAGATAAAAATGTATACTACAAAAGAAATAAACCCTAGGTAATAATAGTTGAATTGAAGAAACACTCACAGTAGTAAAATCAGCCGTTGTGAAAAAAAACATGTTGGATATCCTACACGACTTGCCCCGAAGGTCTAGATTTGCGAAGACGTTCTAGTTTATGTTTTGAGGATTCATGTGGTTTTGTGAAACCCAACTGGAGAAAAATATCATGTGAAAACACACAGTGTTCAGTCAAATCACGGGCAGATGCAGTCCTCCTGCTCACAACAGGAAACAGTTGGTTTTTGACATCATTATCTGCTGACATCTCAATCACAAGCAGCCCTCTCCATATTGTCCTTATTTTACTAAATAAGACAACATAATCATGCCAGATTTAATTAAAAGGTTGAGGTCTCTCCTGAAAGTTTAACTGAGGAATTTGAGATTGAATGAAAAGTAAGAGGCTCATTTTGTGCTGGTCAGGTAGATGCACAAATACAGAACTAATTAAACTCATGTCCTAAAGATATTGACACAGCGCTCACATACACACAGCAAAGAAAATAAATGTGGGAGTGAATCCCATCAATTAGCAGTTTAAGATGTTCGAGTTGGTTTCGGAACATGGCAGCCGGTTTAGTGCTGGTTTTGTGATGGTCTACCAGCCCTAACCAGCTCTACCAGGTCAAGTGCAATGACTGGTAATCCTTCTGGAAAAATAAATAGTTCACCCAAAAATGAAGATTGTTTCATTATTTACTCAACATACTCATTTTTTTTAATCAAAAAGAGGATTTATAGCAGAATGTCCAAGCTGCTCTTTTCCATACAATGAATGCGAATGGTGACCAAAACTATCGAGAAAGATTTTCAGTGAATAATAACTTAAATTTCACATAAAATTATCATATGACTTTGGAATATTTTGTTTGATCACATCTGGTGATGGAAATGACATTGAACAGTTTAGGAATAAAATGGTCCCTTTTTGTTCTAAAGCTAATTTCAAGGCTATATTAAAACAAACACAATTAAATAATACTTTTTAAAATACTTTTTTAAAAAGGTAAAATTGGCAGTTGTAGCAGAAATTACACCACAACGATCTTCTAATTTGTGTAAAAAAAAAAACTATTTAAAAAATAAATATTTTTACTCTTTGTTTCAAGTTCTCAAAATGTTTATGATTAAATAAATAATACTTTTATATTTGGCATGTTTTGACAAAATTACAGCTTGTATTGGAAATTACTTGCAAAAAATATTCTGTAATGTTTGTGATATTTACCTTGATTTTTCTTTTCATCAAGTCTCAAAAATTTCATAAACTAGCACAATAACTTAAAAAACATATATTTAATAAGAGGCAAAAGGTGAAATTAATGGTCTTAGAGGAAATGACACTGCAATGATCTCTTAATTTGTGTCAAAATTACACAAAACCAAGTGCACCAACTGGTAATCCTTCTGGAAAAATAAATAGTTCACCCAAAAATGAAGAGTGTTTTATTATTTACTCAGTTTTCTCCTCATTTATAGCAGAAGGTCCAAGCTGCTCTTTTCCTTACAGTGAAAGCGAATGGTGACCAAAATTATTAAGCAAGATTTTCTCTGAATAATGACTTATATTTCACACAAAGTTATTGTGTGACTTCAGAAAATAGTCCATAAACTATATGGACAACATTTTGATGCACTTTTGTTCTTTTTGGCACTTGACAACCATTGTCATTAAAGGTCCCATATTTTACACTTTTCTGGAGTTTTATTTCAGGTTTTGATGTCCTTAAGAATATATATTTGCGGTATAAGTACCAAAAACCATCTCAATATATTTTTACAGCTCCTTTCTCGGGAGATCTGCTGAGAACAGGTTGATTTTGGCCTGTCTAATTAATATTCATGAGCCTCTCTTCTGATTGGCCTGTTGTTTTCCGAGTGACGCATGGCCAGGCCAACCACAGGTAACTAGGGTCAGCCGACGGATGAGTAAAGGATGACAGAACACTCATTTTTGGTTGAACTATCCTTTTAACCGCCTAAATTAGCTTAGACCAGCTAATGACCAGCTACAAACCATGTAAAACCACCAACCACCTTGAGCTGGCTTTAGCTGGATTTTCCAGCAGCCCATTTGGCCTCTGAATCTCATCTGCTCCACAAACAGAGACATTTCCAGGTTCACGTCCTAGATTCCCTCCGCTGCCAGTTTTACACACACACACACACACACACACACACAGCGATGTGTGTTCGCAAGGCCCACCCTCAAATCCAGCCAGACTCCACTTCCCATAAACAAATGACTGAAGATAAATGAGCACCTGGTGTCCTCTCTCTCTCCTTCTCTTCCCCGCTTTCTCTCTCTCTCTCAGCCCATTCATTGAATTAAAGTGTCCTGTAAAGCATGTTTTATGATAAGTTTGCACGTTGAGCTCGGTGGACTCCAGAAGGGGACTGTTATCTCTGCACCTCTGGCCTCGACACAAGAGCATCGACTGGGGCAGAGCTGTGGACGGCCTGGGTGTCCATAAAACATATCGTAAAGTGGTCATCTGCAGACGCTGGCATCCTTGGGTCGCCTTCCTGCCTTGCATGTGTGATTTTTTTCTGTCTCACTTTCTTGTAGGTTCGAGGTCTGGAATGTCTGAAAATACCCTATAAGTTCTGGACAATATCAGAATAAACCTTACCATTTATTGGTGTAAATGCATTATAATAACTTTTAATTAGAAAGACTACCTTTCTGATCACATAATAATGGAAATATTTAATTTTCAAAAATATTTCAGTTTTTTTTTTTTTTCTTTTACAGTTAGTAATTTTAGTGCTTCAGCTTAATCTTATTTTAGTAATTTTTGTTTAAAGTTTAAAATTGGAATGAAAAATAATAAAAAAGACACTAATATTTATATTGTATTTTAACTTTATTTAAATTAAAATGTTTTAATAGTTTTAGATTTTATTTACAGTTAGTACATTTTAAATTTTTGTTTGTTTAGCTTATTTTTTGTCTAATATTTATATTTTATTTTAGCTTTATTTCAGTTAAAAATGTTTTAGGCATAAATCTGGCTTGCTGGTCTTAGCTGGTTTAAAATGGTCTCCCAGCCTGGCCAAGTTGGTCTAGCTGCACTCCAAGCTAAAAAGTCCTTAAAACCCCTCTAAAACCAGCCAACAGAACAGCCTAAGGGGCCGTTCACGCAGAAAGCGTTTTTCCATTACAATGCGCTACTTCTCCATAGTTTTTCTATGTAAACACACTTTAGACGGACATGTGTGACTCGCACTTGTGTCTCACGTCTTTTGCAGCAAAGAATTGGAAAGAATTTCACCTTTTACACGCAGCGGCGCTCATCAGTGTCAGTTCCAAAACAGCGGACCAATCAGAAGACAAGCATTGCAAGCTTTTGTTTGCTGCAAGTTGGCATGGCAACTGTTTTTTGTTTTTTTTTTGATGCCAACATGGCGTAACGTGTAACATTTCTTCAAGCGATTATCACAACCATTTTCTTAAAAAAAGAGCCTGGAGAGAAATATTTGTGTTATTGCATTACGTCAAAGTTCTGCACTGCGCGTTTTTAAAAACCATTCCTGAGCGCTGCGTCTGACGTTTTCAGATGCAAAAACGCATCGTGTGAACGGCCCCTAACTAGGTTGGGAGACAAGAAATGATCAACAAGCCAACTTTCAGATGTCCTTTTTTTTGTTTTCATTTTTTAATAAAACACTTTCATACACTGAAAAAAAAAATACAAGAAAATCCTATTTCAGCTTTACGACTGCTTATGCTGGGTACACACCACAAGATAATCGGGCTGATTTTGGGCCGATTTCTCCCCTTCCGACAATCCTAGGTAATGTCCCGATTATCTTGGTGGTTCTAAAGATTATCTTATCAGATTTTCCTGTGCTGTGAGGTGTGTTAAGAGTGACTGAATCTGCTCGGAAGAACATCGGAGGCGCCCCGATCGCGAATTGTAATATTCAACATGTTGAATATTTACGATCAGAAATCCTGATGTGTGGAGGGTAGGGGTGTCGCGATATACCGGTATTGACGATAACCGTGATATTCAAATCATGAAATATCGACATCGTGTTAATTTAGGGTGTGACGATATACCGGTATTGACGATAACCGTGATATTCAAATCATGAAATATCGACATCGTGTTAATTTAGGGTGTGACGATATACCGGTATTGATGATAACCATGATATTTAAAATATCACCTTTGTGTAGCAATTGATTTCTTTGTTCAAATCTATTACAGGATTAAAACTGATCTAGAAAAACTGAGCGACCACATTAAACTCTGTAAAATGTAAAGTTGGTCACAGTGCATTCACTTAATGCCTCATCTACGGTCGTTCTGGGTGCACATTAATACTGAATTAGAAGCGCGTTAACTGCATGACTTCATTGACGCCGGCGCAACTATAGGTTAAAGAGATTAAAATACGGGTACGCAAGTTAACAGGTTAAAGTATCAGATTTGATGTTAATTCATTATACTGTTGAACTTAAGACAGTATTTTCTCTGTTGTTATTTCATAGGGAGCTTCAAAGAAGACCAAGAAAGCCAGAGCCTCAGGTCAGCTGTGACCTGAAGAAGAAGAAGTAGTGAAAATGCATGTGCCCTGTGTTTATCAGTATCCTTATGTTCATTGGGTAAAAAGAAAAACTAAATAAACAAAGTAAAAATTAATTTGGCTGATACCCTAAGGTTTCTATAGATATCGCGATATATCGATACTGTGAATTTTTTGGACACAATAACCGTGGTGTGAAAAATCTAATATCGTGACAGCCCTAGTGGGGGGGAACCCCGAGGACACCACACACTATAGGAGCAAAACGGTTAAATCTAGGATTTTTTGTCCTCATGTTTGTGGGTCTCTCACATCTTGAAGATCTTATACGATTTTAAAAATCTTTTAGTGTGTACCCAGCATTAGTTTCAGGGTACGGTTTACAGTTCTAACTCAGAAAGTAAATACACTGAATTAAGCATACATTTTTGAAGTAGAAGCTCAGAAACAGTATTTTCTAGTAAAATGTACTTCGAAAACTTTGAAAAAAGTTTTTTGCAGTGTTCATTTTGTTACTTATCAATGCAAAGTCCATTGAAAAATGATAAGGATTTATGCTGATGCTGTCCCAAAAACTCTGAATGAGACCAAGATATTACGTCCCTTGTTCTTGTTCTCTCCTTCAGTCTTTCGAGCGCACGCCTGAGGGCCGGCAGGCAGAGTATGACATTTTCTCCTGAGCAAATGAAGGCTCTCTCTCCAGCGCTGGCTTTTCTTTAACCCTGACATTTGGCAGTAATTGGTGGACTGTGTGTCTGCGTCCCTCACTCCATTCTGAGCAGGTCTCATGTCCGGAGACCAGCACACACTCACACGGTTGCACAAACAGCTACACACTCACAGGCTCTTAGACGTGTTTGTTAAAAAAAAAAAAATTTCTCAAGGCATTTCCACTGCAAAGGGCTCTTTGAGAAACTGCTTCTTAAAATACACCCAACAGTGAGCGTCCCAACAGTGTCCTTGAAGAATCTACTGAGTTTCGAGAGACGGCTGATGCTTTTTAATGTGCTTAAAGTCCATGAACTAAAAATCTCCTGAAACTTTTTCTGGACTTGCTTTGTCCCAAAGCCTAGTGAGCACCCTACCTAGACACACACGCTGAATTCAGAATCGCATACTACACTTACTATGGTACAAATAGTGAGAGTAGTATGCTAGTATGCGGTTACAAATTCAGCAAGCATTGGTGGTGGATTCTGCACCGGGGTTATCAGCATTAATTAAAACTGAAACCATTAAAAACATGTTTAATTGAAATAAAACTGAAATAAAATAAATACAAATATTTGACAAAAAATTTAAACTAAATCAAAATTTGAAATGTTACCTTGGCTACTAAATAAATTAAGTTTAACTTGAAGCACTAAAATTACTAACGGTAAATAAAAGCTAAAACTGAATTTAAACAAACTATTAAAACATTTTAAATATAATAAAGTTTAAAATAAAACACAATATACATATTTGTTGAAAAACAAACGAAACAAAAATTACTAAAATAAGTTGAAGCACTAAAATAACTGGAAAAAAATAAATGAAAACTAAAACTGAAATTAAAATAAAAAATGTACAAAAGCACATTGAAAAGAAAAAAAATTAACTAAAATTTAAATTAAAACTGAAAATATAAAATCAAAAGCTGATTCAAAATATTAACAATAACTAATAGTATTATTATACAGTATATTATAAATACTAAAATAGCATTGCTCTGTAGGCAAAGGCTACATTCAGAGACACCTCAATTTGGCCAAATTCAGGATCACGTGTATTCAAATGTGGAATAAGGTAATCCCAGAATGCACTGTGACAAGCTCATAAAAAAAAAAAAAAAAACCATGTAAGGTGGTGGACGAGTCAATAAATTGCTGCCTTATAAGTCATCTTATTTTGGTCAAATTCATGATCCTTAGTGCAACAAGGCAATCCGAGAATGTACTGCAAAGCAGTGACAGCCAAGTGAACAAAAAAATAATTAAAATTAAACAGGCTATTTTACCCAATATATTAATGTATCTTTATGATTTTTGGAGTAACATGTTGTTAGCTTAGCAACATGCTAATATCAAATTCCATTGGAATCAATTGTAAATCAAGTAAGGAGCTCTACGGCATATGTTTCTATAAATATAAAGCATCGCTTACAAGGTTGCACTTAGAAGGCAGCTGTCTACATAGATAGTAAGACAGCAAGGGAGCTCACTATGTTTTCAAACAGAGGTCTTTATAGAAAGGCATATCTAGATTCATTTCAGCTTGACTGCCTGAAGGAAGAAAGAAAAAAACTTGAGTTGTGAAGCTTCGGGTTTATCTGCTGAAAACACACACACCTGTAGGAAAGAAAAATCACAAATGAGATCTCAATTGTTTCTCTGGACAGCAATGAGATGAAATGGAGAGCAAATGGAGACTTTTGCTTCAAATAGATGCGTTTCCTGACACTGTAATTGTTTGTGTAATTCAATATGTCATCTTGAGGTTTGACCAATGGCGTGAGTTTGGGGCGGGACTATCTGGTCACTCTAACAATAGAAAGCAGAAGAGAGTTGGGAAACAACTATTTGCCAATTTCGTTTGGTGTCATTAATGGAGCAGAAATTGCACACTAGTGTACAGTCAACAAGCATTTCAAACTGACTTTATTTACTTTCTTTACACACATTTCTGGTCTTAAAGGGTTAGTTAACCTAAAAATGAAAATTCTGTCATTAATTACTCACCCTCGTGTTGTTCCAAACCCGTAAGACCTTCGTTCATCTTTGGAACACAAAAGAAAGAAAACAAAAATAACGACTTTATTCCACATTTTCATCTCTACTGCGTCAGTTGTGGACGCGCATTCACGACAGTATCATGACGCCACCACACGCTTGCGTATATGGTCGTGAACGTGCGTCCACAGTAGCACGATGCAGTAGAGACGAAAATGTGGAATAAAGTCGTTATTTTTGTTTTCTTTGCGCAAAAAAGTATTCTCGTAGCTTCGTAACTTTACAGTTGAACCACTGATGTCACACGAACTACTTTGTCGATCATCTTAGTACTTTTCTGGACCTTGAACGTGGTAGTTACCTTGCTGTCTATGGGAGGGTCAGAGAGCCCTCAGATTTCATCAAAAATATCTTAAATTGTGTTGATGAACGAAGGTCTTACGGGTTTGGAACAACACGAGGGTGAGTAATTAATGACAGAATTTTTGGGTGAACTAACCCTTTAAAGTGCACGATTCATTAGTGTGTGTTGTTGTAAAGACACAAAATGCTTGTTTTAGGTGTCCTCCTCCTCCAATTCTCGCCCAGTAATCTCACGTGTGTCTCCATGAAGTCTCTGAAGCTATGAGAGAGCAACCTCAGAACAATAACAATCTCCTCTGGATGGCTAAATGGCTCCATTCATAGAAACTAATAATGGGAAATATATGAAGACAAACAAAGGCGTTGTGGTTCCAAAGCAGCAGAGACATCATTTTCCCAGGTCTTCAAAGGTATGGAGGAGATTGCGAAGCTTGTAAAATAATTATGGCTCTTGTGCGTCTGACCGGCCTCAAGACAAATTATAATAACACCCTGTGAATATCCAGAGTGCTTATAATGCATTAAGACACTACCAGTGCTCATAAAACGGGATGATTGTTGATGGTCCTTAAACAGATGAGAGTTAATGACAGGAACATTAAGATAACTCCGTTCCTCTTGTTCTGTGTCTCAGAGACGGAGCTAATGTCACAGTGGAAATATGGCTGTGAGAGATGGAAATACAGTTTATTCAATTAGTTAAACTGCTGTACGCTTTAATGTTTATAAGTGTAGCAATCAACCAATATTGATTGCTTTTTTAAATAAACAACAACAAACAATACAGATTATTTGTATGTTTCCAAGTGTTCAGGTGTCTAATACTTGATATGCACAACAGATATTTAATAATAGTTTTTTTTGCACTAAATAATGCAAACTAAATAATCAATACAATAAAACTACAACAATAAAACATAATATGCTTTATGAATATTGAAATAATTATTATTATCATGTATATGACAAATAGGTACATATTATCGTATAAATGACAAACAATACATTCTAACTATTTAATAATACAAATAATATTTTAATACTACACATTTTATTATTATTAATTATATAATTATTTACTGATATTAAAAAATAATTATATAAAAATTAAATAATCGTACAATTTGTATATTATAAAAATTATA
>NW_015548244.1:458240-462905 GCF_001515605.1 Sinocyclocheilus anshuiensis | reverse complement strand
TATAATTTATTTTTTTAATATAAATTGAATTTGATTAATTTACTGAATTTATTGTATTTCCTAAAATAGTGTGATTAATTGTAAACATCAATGAAAAGTTTTAATATAGTTCAATAAAACATTTAATATTTGTGTGCAAGTTTGTGTGCAACCCAATATTTTGTGTGCAAAATCTGACGTGCACATAGACTAAAAAAATTAATAATTGGCAAGCTACCTTTTCAAATTTTCAATGCAGTTTAATGCTTTTATGCTCTTTAATGCTTTGCCGCTGTAATGTAAAATTAAAAATTACCTCTACCATTGATAGATGTTTTTTGTGACTGTATGTAAGGACACATTTGATTAGAACATCAATATGAAACACGGCCATATGGCTCTCGTTTGCAATTACACCTGGCTGGGAAAAACGGAGCAGCTTTACAATATGTTCCATTACTGTCAACATTTATGATTATGAATACACAGGTGAAGGTCGATTATAGACCAGCACAGGATTTCAAAACATTCAAAGGATGTATGGATGTTGGCTTTGTCAGGGCCTTCAAGCTTAGTAGCCGAAAGAGCCTGAATAAAACCCATTTACTTCAGATTATATTTGAAGGCCCGTCGACTGCAGAACAGCTTTACTGTCCACTCTAAAATCCACAGCTTTATAGGAGAATCATCTTTACTGTTCACACATAAAACGGTACTTGCTCACATATGACTGAAAATACTAAAACTGTCTCTTTTAAGAAGTATTATTTTAAGGTGTTTATGACTAAATGCCACCAGTTTCCATTGTGGCCTCACATGTACATGCAATATTCCACTTCAAAGCTTGAGAAATCGAGTTTATTTTGGCGAATGCGACTTCATTTTAAATGCTAAATCCTTTCCTGTTACCGGACACCTCAAAGCCACAATTTGGACAGCTAATCTGCTTTAAAGCCTAAATGTTTTTCCAGCAGGAGACATGGACAGAGAGGGCGCCTACGCACTAAAGTTTATGCTGCGAATCCATTGACTTCTGGGATGGATGTAAAGGAAAAAAGCAAGAGATTGCATTATACGACCAGAAGTTTTCTAACTATTGCTTCAATGCACTTGTAGTATGTGATGACCAATGAGAATATTAGACAGGGAAATCTAGTTGTGCTTTCAGCCATCAAATCACTTGTCAAAGTACATAAGTGCCAGTGTTACACAGCTAAATATGAACAAAAGAACAAATAAAGGTGAATAAATTGTGGGTAAACTCAGGTTCAGTTTAAAAGTAGTAGTAGAACTTATTTACAAGAACCGCCCAAATAAAGTGATTGAATCATGAATCAGTTTGTTCAGATGGTTCATGTGAGTAAATGATTCACTGATTCATTTGAGTTCCACTACAGAAGTCCTTCTCTCAATTTACTGAAGGAAAATGCTTCATTAAACGCTGCTGTTTGTCATTGTTTGTGATGTTTTTTAGTATTATTAGCCGTATTTAGTGTAAATTTATCTATTCAAGTTTAATGCGTCCCCCTAATTGTGATACAGCCCTGATTGTAACAATAAATTACATCTAATATTCATATATGTGACCCTGGAGCACAAAAGCAGTCTTAAGTCGCTGGGGTATATTTGTAGCAATAGCTAACAATACATTGTATGGGTCAAAATTCTCGATTTTTCTTTTATGCCAAAAATCATTAGGATATTAAGTAAAGATCATGTTCCATGAAGATATTTGGTAAATTTCTTACCATAAATATATCAAAACTTCATTTTTGATTAGTAATATGCATTGCTAAGAACTTCATTTGGACAACTTTAAAGGCGATTTTCTCAATATTTCGATTTTTTTGCACCCTCAGATTCCAGATTTTCAAATAGTTGTTTCTTGGCCAAATATTGTCCTATCCTAACAAGCCATACATTAATGGACAGATTATTTATTCAGCTTTCAGATGATGTATAAATCTCAATTTCAAAAAATGTACCCTTATTACTGGTTTTGTTGTCCAGGGTCACATATTTACAAAGAAATTACACCTTTTCAGTGCAGATTCAATGTAGTTAGTTTCCTTTTTTTTTTTAAAGGATATTTTAACTATTTTGAGTACCTTAAAATCTGGTTGGAATAATGTCAGAAAATGTTGAAAAAAAGCTTAAAGGGACAGTTCACCCAAAAATGAAAATTCTGCCATTATTTCTTACCCTCAAGTTGCTCCAAACCTGTATGAGTTTCTTTCTTCTCTTGAACACAAAAGAGGATATTCTGAATCTGAAGAATGTCGGTAACCAAACTGTAATAGAATAGGGGGGGGAAATACTATGAAAGTCAATGGCTACTGTCAACTGTTACCAAACAAAATCTTCAAAATGTCTTTTTTTGTGTTCAACAGAAGACAGAAATTCATACAGATTTGGAACAACAACAGGGTGAGTGAACAATGACAGAATTTTCATTTTTGGGTGGACTATCCCTTTAACAAAATACTTATAAATCAATGCAGAAATTAAGATCTTTACGAAAAGTAAGACAATGAAGCAACATCTCAATATCAACATTGATCCAATTTGAAAAGTCGAAACAAAATTCATTCAACCTTGATGATGACAATGATGTCAATTCAACGGTGAATAAATCACTGGTAAACTCAGCCAGGTTTAGTTTAAAAGTAGTAGCTTGTTGGTGGAAACCTAACCTATCCCTAACCAATGTGTCAGTGTTTGGCAGTTTAGCTTCAAAAATGCTGTAACTATATCATCTGACTGCAAAATGTCAAAATATATATGTGTACTTCGAAGTACACTAATGCCTGTCATGCTAACGGATTGCTCTCTCCAGGTAATACAGATCTCCTTCTCAGACAGAGGAAGAGTGGACGGCTCTGAGAGGCTCTTGTCCTTCGAGCTCAGTGGCTTTGCCCTGGTCACAGCGAGACAATGGCTCTAAACGTGCAGCTGAGAATGATTTGTTGGTGACTTGACCTTTCCAGCACTTCAGAGGTGCTCTTTTGGCGGTGGAGAGAAAGCGAGTGAGAGAGGGAGAAGGCTATCTGTGCGGCGCGGCAGCTCAGCGGAGAGCTGTTTGGCTGCTATCTGGATCAGATAAGATTCCCCTGTATTCAGGGCGGCACACCCTGGGGAGAGAGACGCGGCCAGGGGGCAGAGAGGATCTGCTGCCAGACGGGAGTGAAATAATGTTATGTGCGAAACAAAGGACGTACACGCGGACAGGGATGTTGAGCTGTTGTGTTTCATGTATTATGTAGTGACGAATGTAACGAGATCTGTTTGTGTGGAGAAAAACAAGAGATGTTGGTTGTATTGATATATCATCTATAATGGATCGATTGTATGCTTGCATCACTTGCTCACCAAAGGATCCTCTGCAGTGAATGGGTGCCGTCAGAATGAGAGTCCAAACAGCTGATAAAAACATCACAATAAGTGCATCCTCTGATATTCTCTCACATCCAAATCAACCAACATATTTGAACTACTTTAAACAGTTTTGGCTTGTAAACAGTGCTTGATCTGTGCATATCTCTCTCCTGATTCAGATGAGACAACTTTTTCACTGAAGACTGAAGCATTATTATGAATTTTGGACTCAGATTTGAGCTGGAATCAACTGTCTGAAGTTAAAAATGTCTTGATGGATTTGTTTCTTACAATCATGCAGCTTTTGGCTTCACAAGTCTTTAACTGATGGACTGGAGTGGTGTGGATTACTTGTGGATTTGTCGGAGCATATGCACGTTTTTGTCCAATGAAATACTGTCAAGAATGAGAGTGTCACTTCAGCTAATCTCATTAAATTATTACCAAAATCAAGCAAGAAATCATGGTTAACAGCTGTGATGTTAAACATAAGGTTGTTTGCTAATAAAAAAAAGAATAAGCCTCACCTCAACGTCCTATTTAAAAAGAAAATACATCAAATACAATTTCAATGGAGATGTCATTTGTGATTTTTCTTTCCTACAAGGAGTGTTTATCCTATGCTTGTGTCTAATTGTTCAGTCAGGTAATGAGGGTAATTTACATTTGTAAATTTGATTCTGAAGTGATTTATGAGTGGGAATGAAATAAAGAGCGAGACAATAATGGTGCAGAGAGGAATGTGAAGAGGAAGTGAAGACAAAAGACACTGAATGGAGTGCAGAAGAAGAAGAAAGAAGCAGAAGAGGAAAGAAACGAGGCTCTTTGGCAGCCGATGGCATCACAGGTGCAGTGTAAGCAGCGACTCTGGGAATATTCCTGGATGAAGTGATGCTTCACACATTATGGGAGATTCTCTCCTTCTTGTGTTAGATTGGATGACAAGGTCACACTGGCGGACATGAATTAAACCCAGTCTTGCGCTACGCTGGGAGTAGAGTTCAGCTCAAGTCAAACAGAGAAAGAGGCTGGCACACAACACAACAATGCAATGCATTAGTTATGCTTGGTAGCACATGCTGGCTGTTACCAATACTGGAGAGCAGAGGAACAATCCTCGCTGTAGGGCAATGAAAAATAACATATTTAGAAAATAATTTTTACACACAGGAATTTTGAAAATAACAGCTAATGGACTGATTAGTCCATTACTGCAAACAAAGTCTCTTATAAAACTATTAAAACTTGATTTTATATATATATATATATATATATATATATATATATACTGTATATATATATATATATATA
>NW_015548244.1:447601-458001 GCF_001515605.1 Sinocyclocheilus anshuiensis | reverse complement strand
TATATATGGGTATAATAACAATATTGGGTATTGGGTAAAATTTTTCACCAGGAATTTTGCTGCTGAATACGATTACTAAAAAAATAAGTCAATAATATTGGTTTATGGGTTCAACAAAAGCAAATACTTGTCGATTAACAGCCTCGTAGCTCACAGTTGGTCTGTCTTTAATAATTTATACGTTTTCATACAAAATGAATTCCCCCTATGGAGAAAATGAATGAGATTTTTACTTGCGCTCTGTTAGAGTGTTTATAATCTTCAGGAAGTCAACTAACCAGCGGCTTCCTCAAAGTTGTCTCTGCAAACTAAGCTTCAATGGAAGAAAATAAGTATTTTAAGTCCTAAAAATTACACACTTCACCTTTAAATGTACATTACAGCAGTAAATTCTGTGTATTTCAGACAAGCTAGTCAAAACATTTATAGTTCTGCTCCTCTGTTCCATCTGCTACATTCATATTTCATACAGTACATATATTATAACCAAACGCTGTGCCTGCACACTGTTCCAAACGGTGGCTGTGATTGGCTGAATTTAAGGTTAGCTGTGCTCTGATTGGCTGGTTTCATATCAACAGTGATCTGTATGCTTGTTGGATGGATGGTCCACGCTGCTAGACCCCTCTTAGACTTCTGTCACTCCCTTTCTCCTGCTCCATCCATCCGTCCATTCATCCATCTGTTCTCACTATCCACCCACCACTGCTTTTTATTCTGGTATTTTGTCTTGACATGAACTGTAAAAATTTCAACTAAATTTCAATCTTGCTTCAACTACATTTATACATTTTCTGAAGAAAATAATGAGTGCTTGTCGCTGCAAAGGATGTGACTGTGGTTTCTAAGATTGCACATAGTGATTTTAGAGAATATTTGAATCATCTATCATTCCAAAATATTTGTGTCATCAGTCTTCAGCGTTATCAATCATACTTTACTTCAGTAAATTACTCAAAAAAAGATGAAACGTGGCATTATTCTGAAAAGAAACTTTATTTCTATAATAAAATACCAATTTATACATTTTAATATATTAAATGCTGTGTGTGTGTGTGTGTGTGTGTATTATGCGATATGTATTTTACATATGTATGTAAAATGCAATTTTGTAATAGAAATAGTATAGTATATATTTATATGTGTGTGTGTGTGTGTGTGTGTGTGTGTGTGTGTGTATTATAAATACACACACACAAACACAGTGGAGAACAATACACAAATACTTGATTTTTTTCTGAAACATTGTTAATCTTCATCATTCAAATTCTGAAGGAATATTACAGCTGTCAGAAAATTTTAATAAAATACTCATTTATACTATATGTTTTTTTAAAACAAAAAAAGTGAAAATAGAGAATGTACAGATTAAATAGAGATTGCAGAAATATTAATAAACATCAATGTATAAATTGGCATTTATCTAGAAACCAGCTGAAATCCGAATTACAAAGCAAAACAACATGAACATTTTACTTCTGTAAAGGGTACTAATAGTGCTGCTTGGCTTAGCAAACATATAATAATAAATACAAAAAGTAATGTACTGCTGACTCTTCACACATTCCCTCTCTCACTATCTTGCTAGTTGTCTCCATCTTGCCGTTCTCTCCTCCTCCATTTATCCCTCACGTCTTAACTCGGCCCATATGTGTCACTTCTATCACTGAAGTGCTCCATCCCTCCCGATCTTTCTCTTCTTTCTCTCTTCAAGCGGTTTTATGGCTCCGTATGAGCTGTGATGCGCATTAGATGTCAGGAATGCTGTAAACAGCACGTTACGGACAGACACCACTTCAGGAAGAAAATAAGAAAAAGTGGAGCAGCAGCCTTCGAGGAATCATTCCCATCTGAAACCTACTGTAGTTCACCTATTGTACTGTACCTTCTGAACACTGTAGCTACAATATGCGGGCTAGGTAAGCAGCGCACTAGGTTTGCGTTCAGGAGCTTGCTTTCTTTTTTCTCTCCAGCAGGATTTAGAACCCTTGCGAAGCAGGATCAGTTGCTGACGGAGACGTTGTGAAATGCAAATAAGAAAATGGATGAAATATTTTGACGTAATATTACAGCATGTAAATATTTCATGGGTGTGTACAGAATGCGACGGCTGTGCGTTAGTCCTGTTCCAAACCTGTATGAGTTTATTTTCTTCTGTTGAACAAAACAGAAGCTATTTTGAAGAATGTTAGTAACCCAACAGTTGCTGGCACCCATAGACTTCCATAGTATTTTTTTCCCTTCTATGGAAATCAATGGCTACCACAATTGTTTGGTTACCAACATTCTTCACAAATGTCTTTCTTTTTGTTCAACGGAAGAAAGTAACTTATACAGGTGATTCATACATTTTTGGGTGAACTATCCTTTTTAAGGAAAGCTGGACGTTCAAACTAGTTTGTAGAAAAAAAACATTAAACATTAAAAATGTTGGTAATGTTGCTATGCAGTTGCTAGGGTGTTGTGGTGATTGCTAGAGCGTTACTGTGCAGTTGCTAGGGTGTTGTGGCAGGTTGCTAGGTAATTATCTCTGCTTCCTCTTCAATGTAGATTTTTTTGCAACTTTTATCATTCAACAGGCGAGATGCTTAAGGAGAGAAATAGAATACTTCTTCTCAACAAAACACATGACTTGAGTCTGCAGAACAAACATTGCAGGATAAATTGCAAACGCACAGAAGTTAAATGCCAAGTACACCAGATATGAGCACGATGAGTAACGTTCGCCTTAGCAAACACCAACTATTAGTTCATAAATCAGAAGCTAATTCTCTGAGCTTTGCGTTTGACCTCGTGACCTTCAGGGACAGTCGTGTTCATCTAGACTTGGATTGTCGGGGCAAGTAATTACTAGTAGGTTCACTGAAGTGTGTTGGAGGGCGAGTGAAGTGTGTGTGTGTGTGTGTGTGTGTGTGTGTTTGGTCTCAGGGGGGCTGTGAAGCAGTCAGATCAGCGAATCGCTGATGATCTCCTCGTGTAGCCTGTCCATGAATTAACACCATCTGTCCTGAAATATTCATGAGGTTTCACTGGTAGGTATGTATTCGTCTGTCTTTAGATACGATCATCTCTTCCTCTTTAAACTGAGGTGTCCTCAAAGGAAAGAAAATCCCAAATGAGATCTCTTTAATAGGATGTTTAATAGAATATTGGATTTTTGCCAATGTCTGATATTGCTGATATTTTCAACTCATTTTGGCTCATAGCTGATGCAGATATATTTCCTTTTGTTTGGAAATAACACCAAGTCTCTCCTGTGCAGAGATTACAAACAAATTATTTTTAATTTTGGTTAGTTTTGAGCAAAAACTTACTTGTTAGACTAAAACATTATTATATTATATTAAGTTCTTTTTATAATGAGAGTACATTGAAAGCTTTGTAGACGGGGCCGGCTCCAGACATGGGCAGGGGTGGGCTAAACCCACCCAAATGACAGTGTTGCCCACCCAATCAGAATTAGATAAAGATTGGTTCATTTTTGTTTATGCAGTGATTAAAACCAATCTGAACAAGCTATTTTAAGAAGTTTAAGATATAGCTGGAGACTGCCCCAACAATAATAAAATAACACTAGAAAATTGCAGCATTTTTCTTTTATTAGCCGAATGCAAGGCGCGCTGAATTCACGCGGCTTCAGTCTGTTGCAGAAAAGCAGAGGCTGACAACGAGCGAAAGCGGGCAGAAATATTTGCGCACTATCACAGGGAGTTTGTGAGTTACGGGGAGTTTAATAGGTTACATGAATATGTACCATAGCCTACCACTGAAATTACCTGAGCAGTTTTAATGTTTTAAAAAACCCGCTCATATAATAACGTGCGTGGACGGGGCAAGAGCATAATATAAGCATCTGAAATGCATGTAGGCTATAGCCTACAGTTCAGTTGAAAGCTTACCCCTTTTGGACTGCTGTAAATGCTGAATGTAAGAATGAAAACTGAAAGTAAAGAGCTTGTGCGGTGAAAGTTGCGTTCGTTGCAAAAGTCGGCTCGACTGTATAAGAAATGTAGCGTTCCCCGACATAAATGACCAACAATATCCAGTGATGCAAACTATTCAACTTTTTTTGTTGTTAAATTCCATGGTTTTGAATGGAAAGTAGGTCTGCCATTTACATGATTCGTGTAATTTATAATTGATTATGATGACAATAGCATTTTTCTGTTTTGCGTTTTCAACAATACAACTGAAATTGAATGGGTGCATATTTTAAAATAAAAATATTATTTGCAGTTCAGATTGATTACTTAAAAAAAATTCTTATTCTTTTACTGTTCTTTTTTCTTTTTTAAATTTATTCCCCTAAATCCATTTAAATCCTTTATTTATTTATTTCGTTTCTTCTTTAGTTATCATTACCATAGTGGTCTGGTCTTAAATAAAAAAAGTTAGTTGAAAAGGGTCAGAGTAGTGTCACCCTGCTACTACTGTGAGGGAGCACGGAGCGAGGAACGAGGAAACCAGGAGTACCTCAACACGGGAGACTTTATTGTAACAAGGGAACCAGGATAACACACGTAGAACATGGAGACATTCACAATACCGGACAAAGGAACTCAACACAGGGACCACTATATAAACACAGGACTTGATGAGGGGAAGACGAGAAACACCTGGAGCTGATGAAACAATAAACACAGGAAACACCTGGGACAAATAATAAACAATCAGGGAGCAGGAACAGGAAGACCAAATGGGGGCATGGAAACATAAACATGTGACATGTAGAAACAATGATCCAGAGAAAGAAAACAAAGAGGGCTTTTTTTTACTATTCAATAAAGAAAAAAAAAGTTTATTTTGCTGTGAAAGTGCATGATATTCTAGGCTGCCCATGAAAGCTTTTTTCAGTGTACATATAATATAGTTAATATAGCAATATGTTCAGTATAAATATCTTCTAGACTATGTGATGATATGACGACTAAAAAATGCCCACCCAGGATATCTGCCAACCCACCCTTCTATAGCCGTCAAGAACCGGGCCTGTTTGTAGATGGTCTAAGCTTGGGAGGGATATCACATATTGGATATTGTCAAAAATTCAATATCATGCATCCCTATTTAAAGCAAAAGAGCTGTAACAATTCTAGAAATTTTTTAGAGCTCCTTATATTTAAGTTTTCATAATCCGTTCTTTTTTAATTTATTCCCCTAAATCCATTTAAATCCTTTATTTATTTAGTTTCTTTAAATAAATACTATTACCATAGTGGTCTGGTCTTTATATTTTCCTCAAAACAATTGGTCCCTCCAATGTTCTAGACATGATTACAGCCTTGTTTGGTTTAAATAAAAAAGTTAGCTGAAAAGAGTCACCAGTGTAGAAACAATGATCCAGAGAAAGAGAACAAAGAGGGCTTTTTTTACTATTCAATAAAGGGAAAAACAAGTTTATTTTGCGGTGAAAGTGCATGATTTTCTAGACTGCCCATGAAAGCTTTTTCAGTGTAAATATAATATATTCAATATAGCAATATGTACAGTATAAATATCTTCTAGATTATGTGATGATATGACGACTAAAAAATGCCCACCCAGGATATCTGCCAACCCACCCTTCTATAGCCGTCAAGAACCGGGCCTGTTTGTAGATGGTCTAAGCTTGGGAGGGATATCACATATTGGATATTGTCAAAAATTCAATATCATGCATCCCTATTTAAAGCAAAAGAGCTGTAACAATTCTAGAAATTTTTTAGAGCTCCTTATATTTAAGTTTTCATAATCCGTTTGGAAAAATACATTACACATTAATTAATAAATCTGTATATATAAAATAATTTAATTTACAAGTGTCATGTTTGTGATTTTTATTCATGTAAGCTATAGCTTCTGACCTTTAAAACAAAAAGACTCAAGATTTTATGACATCAATTATTGCTTTATTTATGCAAAAACACAACTTCTTAATGATATTTGTGCATTTTACTTTTCATTTTATTACAAGTAAGGCTACAGTGCCCCCTAAATAAATAAAAGGCTGTACAGGATGGGCATTAGGACCTGGGGCAGGCTCTTGTTGTGACTGTTGACTATTCACACTGGACGCGTCATTCAGTACTTGCAATCTCAAATTTCTATCATGACAACTCTCTGAGAGTTTATGGTAATATACATGGCAATGTTAATGTGTTTGGTCTTGGTGGACTAGATCTGCAAGTACCAAGACTTGCTACTGCCAATACATCCACAGACATTATGCTGTGAGCATGTAGGAAATATTGCTGCTGCACATATATATGAAATAACCCCCATATATAACGTACATGAAATCACCCCATAGCAGATCTATACAGGTGGAGCTGGGGAGGGTGGAGGTTTTCTGATGCGTGCTGCAACTGCTACAGCAAGCACTAGCCAAGTATCTGAATATTGAGCAGCAAGCTCATTGGCTGCTGATGTGAAAAGAAACCAATCAGCTGTGCCATGTGAACAACGACTCAGGTGTCTTTGATTAGCGTTGGAGCTAAACTTTGCAGGACAGTCGATCGCCAGGAGCAGGGTTGGGCACCCCTGATCTAGAGTTTCATGACAGAACTTTGCATTAAATGTGGCGATCCAAAACAGTGAATCTCATTGCCATTCAGGCAAAAGTTGGCTTCAAGAATGACCACACTGCTGATGTGAACTTATCGCTTGCACACCCTGAGCACATGTGAGTTATTCGTCTTATTGGCAAGGCATATTGGCATAATTTTTCATAAAAGAGAGTCAGATGCTCTTTCAACTTTGACATTACACAAAAGGGATTCATGATAACTGAAAGAGATGCTAAAGCTCTACTAATATCACTCACACACACATTCATATCATGAGGACATTTCTGCATTTCCATTAACATTATTTAGCATGTCTAAGCCATATTTCTCAAGGGGACTGTTGGCTGCTCTGCACAAAGTAGGTGATTTCAGCTTCTACTATTCAGGTGGTGACATTTGGTCCCCAAAACGTAGTCAAACCTGACCTGAACACACAGGTCCATTATGTGACACACGAGCTGTCTCATGACAGCACAAACCCTCTTACACAGACAATAGTAGCAGTGCAATTAAACGCTCTCGGTGTGTGCGTGCTAACCATTTATGTAATCTCTGTGTTCATTTTACATTCTCACAATTGTAGAAACTCACACAGTTATCTGCGTTCTCCATCTTTCTCATTCTGTTGTCTCTCACTCTATAAATACCTAAGCCAAAAACATACTCACTCCATCCCATCTGCACCCACAGGAGTCTTACTACACAAATAACACACAGAGGCAGCATGCAACAGACATACAATGCATAGAAAAAACTGTGCACTTAATTATTAATTATTATATATTTTATATATTATTTTCATATTATTATCAGTTTTAGCACACTAAAGGAATTGTGCAAATCAGGCAACTCGTGTATATATACACAAACACACGTGGTAATTAATGAAATAAAGAGTAAGAACAAATGAAGACAAAAAAAATAAATAATGAGAGTTGTACATGATTGTTGATGTTCTGCATTAGCCTCAGATCTGTCTCATACTATTTATCAGGATTTTCCCAGGCATGCACGTGGCTGTATGTATATGTATTATGACGACAATTCTAGGTCAAGAGTAAATATCCTTTTGTAGTCAGCTGTACCAGTGTGTGCATAACAATAGCTTGAGCAAATATACTCAGCAATAAGGGTGTGTTATCTGATATAAATCTCAACAACAAGAGCTTTGTGGAAGAGTACCTGTTTGAAAACACCTGTCCCAACCGTTTTCCATAACATTAGGTGCCCTGCTTAACAGCAAGTGCATAAAATAACATTAAAATAACATCTGCTATACCAGATCAGTATCAAATAAGATTCTATACAGATTTGATTCAATTACGATTTCATACAGATTCACATTCACATCAGATTTAATCTGAACTGAACTTGTACGAAATCCTAATTGAATATGTATCAATTTCATATTGAATCTTATTTGAATGTGCATTAAATTTGAATCTAATCTGAGCTAAATGTGAATTTATTCTGAATTGGATGTGTATAAAATCCTAATTTGGTGTGTATAAAATCATAATTCTGATGAAAGATGATTCTGAATCTAAATTCAGAATAAAAACTGAATCCTACCGGAGCAGAACTGAATCAAAACTGAATCTGAAATGGACAGTTTTACCCAGTCTGCTGTCTTTGACGTCACAGCACAGACAGTCAAGTCAATTATCCTTTATTTAAATAGCACTTTATACAATGCAGACTGTGTCAAAGAAACTTTACAGTGTTAAACTGGGAAAAAAATGTTTCAGTGATGCAAACAATATTTTGCTGAAGTTTTGGTCCAATAAATAAAACCTTTTTTTTTTTCAGAATTTGGCAGTACGAAATTATAAGTCATCCATTTTTTATCAATTATGCATTCCATTAGTTTTGTGAATTGGTATGTTTCATCATGCCGCAAAGAAACATAGAGCTGAGTATCATCAGCATAACAGTGAAAGCTAACACCATGTTTCCTAAGCATATTTCCCAATGGTAGCATGTACCAGGTGAAAAGCAGAGGTCCTAGAACTGAGCCTTGTGGTACTCTATACTGAACTTGTTATCGACACTAGTGAACTTGTGATTATGATTATGGTGCCATTAGCATTCTCATGATGTAATTTCCTGCGGCTCTAAAGTATGCACCAGCCTAGCAACTTCCATGTGGATGAATGTGAATGCAAACGCATTGCTCACAGACCCCCTTGGTGCCAAACATGGATGAGAGGAGACTGAAAACAGAGCTGCCCAACTGGTGTCGGATCAAGAAAAGGAACAAACAGTGACATGCAAATGTGTGTGCGTGCTTGGATTTGGTCTGTTTAGGCCATATTGCGCCTGCTCTTCTGGTTTTCCCTATCTGTGTTCACATCTGTGTGTGTTCATTTATCTTTCACTTTAATTATGGGGAGGATAACAGCAGTGTGTGTGCAAACAGTACACAAACACATACTCACCCGCCAAGTGTTTTCTGGATGGTGGAATTTCTTTATATGAGATTGTTGTTTTGCATAATGTGTGTTTTACATGTCAGCTGTCCATCACTCCACTGCTTTTTCCTCCTCTACTTTCAGTTCTGACCACCAGGGGGCAACAGTGTCCATTTTAGGGTCGGTGTGTCTTCAGAATAAATAACTAGCAGCATTTAACACAATGATAGACAAAGGCTAAAACAACTGTGGCAAAGGTCGCATGTTGGTGGCTACCTCGAACCACATTTTCATTATGTTGATGACAGCCTTCTTGATCTCTCTGATCTGAGATGCTTTACCAAAGGATTTATGGGAAAAGTCCGAGTTTTGGGCTTAATGACCTTTAAAGTGCACTTTAAAACTTCTACCCAGTAAAGAAATTAATTGTACTTTTGAAAAGTGTTTAAAAGCATATATACCTCACATGGCATTAGATCTCCATTCATTTCATTGGCCTACAAAATGTTTTATTAGTGGGTCAACTCGTAAGAGCTGCCATTATGAGATCACATGACCGGCTGAATGCTATGGAAATGGTACTATAGCCTAAATGGCACTAGCAATGCCAAAGTCATGGGTCCGATCCCAAGGAATGCATGAACTGATACAACTCGTAAGGTAAAAGCATCTGCCAAATGCACAACTGTAAACATTTCCGTGATGTTGCATCAGCCTTAGTATAAATTCATGACTCCAGTGCAACATAAACAAAAAACTATTGAGTGCAAACTACTGGTTGTCACTGAAAAGTCACCCTATGATGGACAACTTCTGTTAATGTGCAGGAATAATTGACTTAATAAATAAATAAGCAAACCCCATTCTTTCAGCAGGGATGCAGAAAATCATTATCACTTGCTATCTGCATCTATTCATGAAACGTATTTCTAGCATCAGGACACATTATTGTGTCTGAAGATCTATAAATAGACTCCTGTGAAAGCAATTACCCGGCAAACTGAAGGTATGAGGCCCTTGAGTGAGCGAACAGTGAGCCGGTGGGGAAAGCGAGAGGTGAGATTACTTAAATGCAAGATCGCATGAACGACAGGCTTGTTGGAACCGAGCACATGTGAGCGGGAATATTTGGGCATGGTGGCTTTTGAAAGGAATGACATTGAGGGCAGCCAACGCAAAGAAAATCAAACTATAACAAGCTACCCGGAGGGGAAATTGAGAGCGACGGCCAGTTGACAGCAGTCAGTAAACAAACTTGATGGAATACTGAATGTTGGTCGTGTTCCATCCTCCACCTGCTGCTCATTATGCATCCAACGCCTCGGAATATTCATCGAGATCATGAATATTTAACGATCTCCTCAATTGATTCTTATTGATAAACATTTAACAGGTTATCGCTGGGGACGAGTACAAAGGACAATGAGAAATTAATCTGTCAGGT
>NW_015548244.1:433877-446188 GCF_001515605.1 Sinocyclocheilus anshuiensis | reverse complement strand
AGCGCGAAATCTTCCCGAAGTATTTTTTTTGGAGGGATAGTAGGGCTCCAGCCGTAGAGGCCGGGGTGGGGGCTGGGGCTGCGGCCTCGGAGGCTGCTTTGCCATGGCCTCCTGAACTACCTGCTCCACCGTGGCCTTCTGGGCTGCCAGATCCGCCATGGCTCCCCAAGTCCCCTGCTCCGCCATGGCGCCCCGAACTGCCAGATCCGCCATGGGTCCCGGAACGGGCTCCGCCCTGGGGGCCTTCCGTCCGTTAACCCTGTTCCTAGAGGCCTCCAGAGCGCCAACCCACACCTCCCCATTGGATGTTATACGGCGCGGGACGCGCCTTCCGGAAGGGAGGAGTCATGTCAGACTTTTCTCCGTGTTTTGTGTGTGTTTTGCTCCTCATGTGCCCTCCTTGCCCATATTTGGTTAGTTTCCTGTTCCTGTCCTGATTATGTTGATTTAATTCCAGGTGTTCCCCATTTATTTCCATTGATCCCAGGTGTGTTCCGTCATCCCCTTGTCTTGTCATGTGTTTAAACAGTGTTTCCTGTTTTTAGTTCAGCGTCCGGTATTTTTTATGTCTTCATGTGCTACATGAGTTTTCCTTGTTATAATTCAAGTGCTCTGAATTGATGTACTCCTCGTCTCCCTCCGTTCCTTGCTCTGCATTCCACTCAGTAGTGCAACCGTGGCACTAACCTAAGCTGAATGTGAATTAAATCTGAATTGGATGTGTATAAAATCCTAATTGAATATCAGTCTGAATTCAGAATAAAATCTGAATCCAATCTGAACAGAATTCAATCAAAACTGAATCTGAAAAGGACACTCTTTCCTAGTCTGAGTCTTTGACATCACAGCTCAGATAGTCAATTTACCTTTATTTATATAGTACTTTATATCAGTGTTTCCCAACCGGGGTGCCGTCTGTCGAGAGCAGGGGTGCCGTGTAAAAAATCCTTTTTTTATATTTTTAAATTGCTAAAATGTTCAAAACAGCAGCTATTATATAATATACATTTCTGATGTCGCCAATAATTAGAGATGCACTGAAATTCCGGCTTCCGCAAATTTGTTCACCGATCAGGATTCACTTTCACGTGGTGTGATGCGCTGCGTATTATCCCGCTCTATGCGTGTGTGTGCTCCGCTCAGTCGCTCACGGCCCATGTGAGTGCTCCACTCATACTAATTTGTAGGCCTATCGTTATTTTTTATTTGTGCTATCATTAGTAATTTCTTTATTTGTTCTTATTTTATTATTAACTGCTTCGCCTCCTTGTAATTTTTTATTCAATTCAAAGTTTTAAATCAAGCTATCTCGTGCTACTGCAACAAAATTACCCAACTGTAAAATCAAAAATACACTGAGTGAGCAAAACTTTGTTTAATTACCATTATAACTAGCTATCTCGCAATGTTTACCTATGAATAAAAGCCTACATTAAAATCTGTCATATAACTTGGTCTTTTCATTAGAAATTAGTCTACTGATTGCCACCATTGATGGACAACATTTTTTTATAATATTAAAAATATCTGTATGACAGTATATTCTGCAGTTCTTCCCTGCTGTACCGAATATCTATACATTTCAAAGTATCATATCGAAGTTAGAAATTCAAATATTGTGACAAAATTAATTTTGTTTCAATGATGCAAACAGTGTTTTTTTGCAGAGGTTTTTGGTCCAATAATTAAAACCTCATTTTTTTTTGTTTTTTTTTCAGAATTTAGCAGTAGCAAATTACTATGCATTCCATTTTGTGAATTGGTATGTTTCGTCGCGCCATGAAGAAATATATCATCAACATAAAAGTGAAAGCTTACTCCATGTTTCTTAATGATATTTCCCAAGGGTAGCATGTACAGGGTGAAAACCAATGGTCCTAGTACTGAGCCTTGTGGTACTCCATACTGAACTTGTGATCGACACTAGTGAACTTGTGACAGTCACTAGTGCCATTATGTTGCCATTAGCATTCTCACAATGTAATTTCCTGTGGCTCTAAAGTATGCGCCAGCCTAGCAACTTCCATTTGGATGAATGTGAATGCAAACGCATTCCTACCTCCAGGTATTACAGACCCCCTTGGTGCAAAACATGGATGAGAGGAGATTGAGAACAGAGCAGCCCAACTGGTGTCGGATCAAGAGAAGGAACAAACAGTGACATGCAAATGTGTGTGCGCATTTGGATTTGGTCTGTTTAGGCCATATTGTGCCTGCTCTTCTGGTTTTCCCTATCTGTGCTCACATCTGTGTGTGTTCATTTATCTTTCACTTTAATTATGGGGAGGATAACAGCAGTGTGTGTGCAAACAGTGCACAAACACATACTCTCCCTTCAAGTGTTTTCTGGATGGTGAAATCACTTTTTATGAGATTGTTGTTGTGCATCATGTGTTTCATGTGTCAGCTCTCCATCACTTCACTGCTTTTTCCCCCTCTACTTTTAGTTCTGACCACCAGGGGGCATCAAAGTCCATTTTAGGGTCAGTGTGTCTTCAGAATAAATAACTAGCAGAATTTACGACAATGATAGATAAAGGCTCATATGATAGATAAAGGCACTTAAAAACAAAACAACAGGTGGCAATGGTCACATGTTGGTGGTTGTTTCGAACCAGATTTCTATTACCTTCATGACAGCCTTCTTGATCTCTCTAATCTGGGATGCTTTACGAAAGTTTTACGAGAGTTTTGGGCTTGGCACCCTTTAAAGTGCACTTCAAAAAGTTTTACGCAGTGAAGAAATTAATAGTACTTCTGAAAAGTGTTTAAAAGCATACATCCCTCACATGGCATTAAAAATCCATGCATATCATTGGCCTACAAAATGAAGTGGGTCGCCTCATGAGAGTTGCCATTTTGAGATCACATGACCAGCTTACACTGAATCACTTAATCTCAGCAACCTGACTTACATCAGACACTTTCACTCAAGTAATACATTAATCACGACTTTACTGTAAATAGCGCATTTACACAATGGCAATGGTACTATAGCTTAAATGGCGCTAGCAACACCAAAGTCATGGGTTCAATTCCCCAGGAATGCATGAACTGATACAATGCAAACTTTTAGTGCAAAAGTTGCATCTGCCAAATGCATAATTGTAAACATTTCCGTGATGTTGCATCAGCGTTATCATAAGTCCAAAATTCCAGTGCAACATAAACAAAAAGCTAATGAGTGCAAACTACTGGTTGTCATTGAAAAGTTGCCCTATGATGGACAGCTTCTGTTAATAAGCAGGAATAATTGACTAAATAAATAAATAAGCAAACCCCATTCTTTCAGCGGGGGTGCTGAAAATCATTATCACTTGCTAACTGAGTCTATTCACGAAACGTATTTCTAGCGTCAGGACTCATTATTGCGTCTGAAGATCTATAAATAGACTCCTGTGAAAGCAATTATCCAGCAAACTGAAGGTATGAGGCCCGAGAGTGAGCTAACGGCAGGCCGGTGGGGAAAGCGAGGTGAGATTACTTAAACGCAAGATCGCAAGAATGACAGGCTTGTTGGAACCAAGCACATGTGAGCGGGAATATTTGGGCATGGCGCCTCTTGAAAGGGATGACATTGAGGGCATCCGTCGCAAAGAAAATCAAACTATAACAAGCTACCCGAAGGGGAAATTGAGAGCGACGGCCAGTTGACAGAAGTCAGTAAACAAACATGATGGAATTCGGAATGTTGGTCGTGTTCCATCCTCCACCTGCTGCTCATTATGCATCCAACGCCTCCGAATATTAATCGAGATCATGAATATTTAACGATCCCCTCAATTGATTCTTATTGATAAATATTTAGCAGGTGATCACTGGGGACGAGTACAAAGGGGAATGAGAAATGAATATGTCAGGTCGTTTAATGAGTGTAATGGCGTGCTTTTCTTTTGAACCCCCCGCTGTCTCTCTCAGGCTCTTTATGTGGCTGGTTTATTGCCAGGTGTATGGAAAGCAATACAGACATAACAGACAGATAGATAGACAGATGACTGGATGGAAAAAAGACAGACAGACAGACAGACAGATAGACGGATAGATAGATCGACAGATAGATAGATAGACAGACAGACAGACAGAACGATATATAGATAGATAGATAGACAGACAGACAGACAGACAGACAGATAGACAGACAGACAGACAGACAGACAGACAGACAGACAGACAGACAGACAGACAGACAGACAGACAGACAGACAGACAGACAGACAGACAGACAGACAGACAGACAGACAGACAAAACGATAGACCGACAGACAGACAGACAGGAAGACAGATAGACAGACAGACAGACAGATAGATAGACAGACAGGCAGGCAGGCAGGCAGAAAGACAGACAGACAGACAGACAGACAGACAGACAAAACGATAGACCAACAGACAGACAGACAGACAGGAAGACAGATAGACAGACAGACAGATAGGCGGATAGATAGATCGACAGACAGACAGACAGACAGACAGACATACAGATAGATAGATAGATAGATAGACAGACAGACAGACAAAACGATAGACCGACAGACCGACAGAAAGGAAGACAGATAGACAGACAGACAGATAGGTAGATAGATAGATAGATAGATAGATAGATAGATAGATAGATAGATAGATAGATAGATAGATAGATTGATTGATTTATACTGGGAAAAAGAGATAGATTGATTTATACTGGGAAAAACAGATCAAGATATGAGAATAAAAGCACAACATGGTGGAAGAAGAGGAATGAAGGAATGAACAGACTCTGAAGACATGGCACTCATTCAGCACAATCTGTCCATCTCAACACATTGCCAGATTTTAACACACACACACACACACACACTCACACACTCACACACACAAATCTTTTCTAACAACCTTGTTTAAACACACACATGAATCTGATGAATTTCCAGGCTGCGTTTGATGCATCATTTGTTATGGATGAATATCTATTGCCTGTATATTTCTATACTCTGCTTTCGTATGTTGCTGTGTACTGTATTGTTGTTTGCATTATTTAGTTGATAGTATTTGTTTATCGGTTCATTAGCCTTCATCTACACTCAGACTTCTGCAGATACAGTTCAACCGCTGCTATAGCTGGAAGATGCAATATATATAAAGACTGTGCATAACATATATGACATCCTATAAATAAACACAAACACCCACACGCTTCCGTCAACTCACAGAGAAAGCACAACCTCACACACATTCAGCTTCTTTTCTCTACCTCAGTGTGAAACACACACACAACAGTCTCTTTCCACTTAGCACAAAAATATCAAACATGAATAGTGAGTCACACACGCGCTCTCTTTCGTTCCGTCTCCAGCCCTCTGGAGAGGCTCTCTGCTCTCCGGAGAGGAAAGTGATTAAAAGATTTTTCCCTGTTTTTCCTTTCACAGCTCCTCAAAAGCACAGCGCAAAACATGACAGGCCTTCACACACACACACACACACACACACACACACACACACACACACACACACATATATACACAAGCGTGCGGTGGTGAGTGGTGGGTTTGTGATGTCATACCTCAGTCATTATCTAGTTGCTGTCACTGTGCTGGTTTTTTGTTTTGTTTTTAAACACTACTTGGTTTTGTATCCTTAGTGATTATTTGGTCTCCTTTTACGCTCTTCCTATAATTCCACAGTTCTGCTTTCTTCGATAGCTTCGAGTTCCTCAAAACAGTTGGAGAGAAGAGAATAAAAGGAGAAGAAAATAAGATGAAAAAGAAAGAAAACAAGAGGATGAATTGGGATGAGATGAAAGGAGAGAATGAGAAGAAAGGAAAAGGAAACGGAATCATGAGATGAGATGCAGCTACATGATTAATCGAAATAAAAGCAAAATCACTATATGGCTTAGTGCCATTATCAAAAGGCAAATGCTGCAATTTAAATGAAAACACATACGCGCTGGCGCTGCATGTTTCAATGTGAAGCATTGTGTTCATTTACATGTGAGCAGCTCATGATCCAGTGTTTTCAGCATCTCAATGCGAATCGGTTCACAGTAAATGCTGCTCCACACAAACTCATCTCTACATCTGCTCTAAGTTTGGGTCGCTTATAACATACATTTGGGAATGCAACATGCGCCAACCATCATCCCAAATGTGTAATAAGAAGCACTTATAAACTGGCAGTTGTCAGCAAAACTGTTTTAAAGTCTTCCTGCAGTTTTCCACCAAAATAAAATCTTGATGGTGAGTCTAATGTTGGAAAATGAAGTGTAATTTTACAGTTGTACTGTGCAATAAAATTATTGTATTTTTTTCTTTAATACCAGATTTAATAATAATAATAATGTTATTTATATTTTTAAAATTATTATTATTATTATTATTATTTTATGTTCAAATTGCTCTAAAAGCTTGATGAGTTATAATCTGAACATGAAAAAATTAAGATTGCTATAAATATTAGAAGTGTTTTTTACAGTTGTACAGTACTGTACAATAAAATTATCATTAATTTTTTTTCCTTTAACATCAGATTTTATAATAATAATAATAATAATAATGTTAATTTATCATCATTATTATTATTATTACATAGCCACATTGATATATAATAACAGGTTTTGGCAAAATTTTATGAACAAGCAAAAAAAAAAAAAAGAAAAAGCATTTTAAAAACAAAACTGCATTTTGTTTAGTTTTTTGTTTTTTCTGAAAAATTGCAATTTAATTTTTTCCCCCCCAAATCATGCAGCCCTGGTATGATACAATGTGAGATCAGATTAAACATAAGAATGAGAACGGAGCAAAGATGTCGAAAGAAAAAGAAACAAGAGAAAGAGAGAAGGGAGTCTCTCATCCCTTACGCAAAGAAAATATATTTCCTAATATATGAATGATCAATATATTAAACGACATAACAATATATTAGAAATTATACAGAATAATATATTGTGTAAATATATTACAATATATTGAATAATACATAAGGAATTGCCGCTTTTCATATATTGAAAAATGTGACATTATATTTACTTATCTATTATAATATATGTAATTTTATATTCAGTAATACACTTTATAATATATAGATAATATATGGTACTGCATGTGTAAAATATATTAAACATATATTTACTAATGCAGTATATCCACACATATATGGAAATGCGCTATATATTTCTTATATTTATCATTTATGATATACATGTTGCATATTTTTAAATATAGCTAGTTTACAATAGCATAAGCACATCTGCTCATACTAAACACTTAGTGAAGAGACTATCACTGTGCTGAAAATTGCACAGCCATTACTTTTTAAATAAAATAACTTATAATCTAATGATATTTGTCCAGTCATCATTCTAACCACAGGCTCTACTCCTCTGCACAATGGTGACCCCACAAACTTACACACACCAGAAACCCTTTTACATTTCAATTACAACATTAAACACTAACAGATCTCCCCTATATTAATATTGAGCAAAAACATATGAAATAACACTTAATTTTAACATTTTTACTCTCCTTTAGCAGTCACAAGCAAAGCATGCTGGGAATTAGAAATCTGCTGTAACTCATTCAGTGAATGTGTGTATATATGTGTGTACATACATTCACATTTACATGGGAGCACCTATGCAGAGGCGGACTTAACCATTAGGTAAAGGTAGGCGACCGCCTTGGGCCCCCAAAAGCCAAGGGCCCCCTAAAATGCTTTTTATATGTGAGATGCGCGTTCAATGCGGAAATTCCGTTTCATAAAAACGGAATTTACTGTGTAACGCGGAATGTGACGGAATGAACGGCGCAGACGCACGTTTCGTTTGCTAGTTTGCTATTTAAGCACCTGTTTTTGCCTTCATTTGATTACCAGAAAAATGAAAATACACAACACAGAATTTCTAAAAAAAATAAGTAAATAAAATTTAAATTTCATAGGGCCCTATTATTGTATACAAATTAATAAATTAAGTTGTTTTTATGAATTCAATTAATTAGATATGTTTTTGATTAAACCATTAAAATTGAATACGGAAAAATTAAAAAATTTAAGCACAGAATTTGGGCCCTAAGAATGTAATTTATGTTCAACTTTTAATAGGCCTAAATTGCTGTTAAATTAAACAAGTTTCATGATTTTAATTACTTAGACATGTTTTTTGTTCAAATTTAATATAATCATCCACAAAAATTAAAACTAAAAAAAAAACTGAATCCAGAAAAATTTAAACGGAAAAAAAGATTTTGGAAATAATGTTTTTGTTTTTGTTGGCCATGTGCTCCTCTTGTCCCGCCGCGTCAATTTCAATAACCACACCCCCTTGTTTAGTCCTGTTTGTCCGATTGTGTTCAGCTGATCTTCGTGTGCTCTAACCCTTTATAGGGTGCTCATTTCCCTCTCATCGTGGCTGGTTCGTTGTCTCCTATGTCGTCCGTGTATGCTTTAACTTTGTCTATCTGCATCATCTTGATTGCCATCTTTGTCTTCAGTGCCTCCGTTTGTCGTCAGTGTTCTCATTACCTCTATCTACAGTACCTTTGTGTGTCTCCATTTCCTTTGTCATCATTATCGTTGTCAGCATTTCTCTCCTTGTCTCCTCTGGTTGTGTGTGTGAATTCTCCGTGCTGTTGCCATTAGTCTTGTTCGAGTGGGTTTGTCAGTCGACTTCGGTTTGTCCAGTTTCCCTCTCGTTGGTCCTAGTTTCCTTGTCTCTGTGTCTTGTCTATAGTCTAGTACAGTCCTAGTGGTTTCATCCTTTTATTGTTAGTCCTGAATTTTTATTTTTTTTTTCCCCTTTTTATTTTGTTATCCTTGTGTCGTGAGAAGTTCCAGTTGTATTTCTAGGATTTGTTTTTTATTTTTCTTTCAGTTTCAGCAAGGTCGCTGTCTTGTTTCTATTTTAGATTTTGGTTTATAGTTCCTGACCCTTTTCCCCCAAAAATTTTTCAGAGGGTTATTCTTTTGTTTTGAGAAATTTCAGTTCTTATTTCTAGTACTTATTTTATCATTTGTTTCTTTTTTTCAGTTTATTTTTCCTACCCTCGTTACTTTGCCGTTCCCATTTTTGATCTGTGTCTTCTCTTGTCTCCCCTGTTGTCTGGTCATTGAGTGTGTCTGCCGAGTGGTTCCTGCCCTGCTACCTGTGTTCCCCCTGGTTGTGGATTCTCCTGACCTGGCAGACCTGTCTGGGGCTTCAAGAGTCACCATCCCCAGGGCCAAGCCTGTGGTGCCTTGAGCTGCTACCTTAGCCTCCTCTTGCCACTGAGTCTGGAGTCACCTCCACCCCCCATCCGTGACCAGCCCGTTCTCTTGTTGTGTACCCTGCCTTGTTGTGTGACTGTCTCCCTGCCTTATCCTGTTGTGTTCTAAGTCTGCTAATAAATTGTTTTCCCCTGTCCATTCTGCAGTTGGGTCCTTCCTTGAAAACCTTGACAGTACGAACCAGCCCATCAAAGACCTAGCAGAATGAGTCTCAAAGTTGTTCCACCCGCCACTGCAGAAGGGAGATTGGCACTCCAACAGACGCTGGCGTCGCTTCATCAGCAGGACCAGGAACCCCGGACCTTTGCCAAATTCTTTTGGACGATGGCTCGGGGCCTGGAATATGATGATGCAGTGCTGAAGGAGGCCTTTAACATCACTCTGAATGACCCCTTAACGCAGTGGGAGATGGAACAACTGCGCATCTTAAACTTCTGGGACTTCTCGAACTATGTGCATCACCGCAAGGACTGGCAGATCCTAAACCTTCCCGAGGATGTCTGCAGTAACCACCACCCTGCCCCCCTTCCCTCTTCGAGTCAGGTCCACGATCATCTTCTGACTCCCACTGAGAAGCGAAGAGGCAGAAGAGAGAGGGTGGACGACGTTGTTGCATCTGCCACCGAGTCCTCTGTGGCGGTTCCCGCCTCTGAATCGGCTGAATCCACCACAGTCATGCCTGAAGCTACCAAGTCCTCGGAGGGGGTTAAGCTCAAGGTAGAGGCAAGAAAAGTTTCCCAGTCGTCCCCTGTTCCCGTGTCTGTCCCAGTTCAACCCAAGCCAGTCATGTCCAGTCCCGATGATCCTGTGTTAGTGTCAGTCCAAGTCACCCAAGAAGGCAGCAATTCGACAACTCACTGGCCCGGGAGGCGTGAAGGTAGGAGGGCTCGTGCCAGGATGGCTAGGGCCCTTTGTGCAGAGACCCCTCATGGAAATATCCGGGAGGATCTCCAGTTGTCTGCTGCGTCTGTCCTGGCCGTGGAGGCCGCTCTCGAGCCATCAGTCCCCCCAGCCCCAGAGCCCGCTCCCGGGTCGGCTCCAGCCCCCAGACTCACTCCAGTCTCAGCCCCTCGAAAGCGCTTTGCGGTGCCTGCTCCTCCAGAGCATCCTCCGGTGCCGGCACCACGTAGGCGCGCCCCGTTAAGCCCAGGGAGGGCAATTCTTTTGGACGATGGCTCGGGGCCTGGAATATGATGATGCAGTGCTGAAGGAGGCCTTTAACATCACTCTGAATGACCCCTTAACGCAGTGGGAGATGGAACAACTGCGCATCTTAAACTTCTGGGACTTCTCGAACTATGTGCATCACCGCAAGGACTGGCAGATCCTAAACCTTCCCGAGGATGTCTGCAGTAACCACCACCCTGCCCCCCTTCCCTCTTCGAGTCAGGTCCACGATCATCTTCTGACTCCCACTGAGAAGCGAAGAGGCAGAAGAGAGAGGGTGGACGACGTTGTTGCATCTGCCACCGAGTCCTCTGTGGCGGTTCCCGCCTCTGAATCGGCTGAATCCACCACAGTCATGCCTGAAGCTACCAAGTCCTCGGAGGGGGTTAAGCTCAAGGTAGAGGCAAGAAAAGTTTCCCAGTCGTCCCCTGTTCCCGTGTCTGTCCCAGTTCAACCCAAGCCAGTCATGTCCAGTCCCGATGATCCTGTGTTAGTGTCAGTCCAAGTCACCCAAGAAGGCAGCAATTCGACAACTCACTGGCCCGGGAGGCGTGAAGGTAGGAGGGCTCGTGCCAGGATGGCTAGGGCCCTTTGTGCAGAGACCCCTCATGGAAATATCCGGGAGGATCTCCAGTTGTCTGCTGCGTCTGTCCTGGCCGTGGAGGCCGCTCTCGAGCCATCAGTCCCCCCAGCCCCAGAGCCCGCTCCCGGGTCGGCCCCAGCCCCAGAGCCCGCTCCCGGGTCGGCTCCAGCCCCCAGACTCACTCCAGTCTCAGCCCCTCGAAAGCGCTTTGCGGTGCCTGCTCCTCCAGAGCATCCTCCGGTGCCGGCACCACGTAGGCGCGCCCCGTTAAGCCCAGGGAGGGCTCCGGATTCCCCGTCGAGCCCAGGGAGGGCTCCGGTTTCCCCGTCGAGCCCAGGGAGGGCTCCGGATTCCCCGTCGAGCCCAGGGAGGGCTCCGGTTTCCCCGTCGAGCCCAGGGAGGGCTCCGGATTCCCCGTCGAGCCCAGGGAGGGCTCCAGATTCCCCGTCAAGGCCGGTGAGGGCTCCTGTCCCCGTGTTTAGCCTTGGGAGGGCCTCGCATGTAGGAGGTGTCTCTGTTGGGAGAGGTGCCACCAACGGTGCTCCCACCTTTATCCCGTCCTCTGTCCGTCCCGGTCTGCAAGGGTTCCCTAGGCCGGTACCACCATACTATGTACTATGTTATTTTAGTACATTGAGTTGAACAAAATGAAAATGAGAAATGTTGGTTTGGCAGCTGAAATAAAACTGTCAGGATCCTGCCCTGACAGCCTTGTCTGTCTTGTCTTTGTTCAATGTTTCTTTGTTTATCTTGTGCCTGAACACATGGTTGTGTTTTTGTTGGCCATGTGCTCCTCTTGTCCCGTCGCGTCAATTTCAATAACCACACCCCCTTGTTTAGTACTCGTTTGTCCGATTGTGTTCAGCTGATCCTCGTGTGCTCTAACCCTTTATAGGGTGCTCATTTCCCTCTCGTCGTGGCTGGTTCGTTGTCTCCTATGTCGTCCGTGTACGCTTTACCTTTGTCTATCTGCATCATCTTGATTGCCATCTTTGTCTTCAGTGCCTCCGTTTGTCGTCAGTGTTCTCATTACCTCTGTCTACAGTACCTTCGTGTGTCTCCATTTCCTTTGTCATCATTATCTTTGTCAGCATTTCTCCCCTTGTCTCCTCTTTGGTTGTGTGTGTGAATTCTCCGTGCTGTTGCCGTTAGTCTTGTTCAAGTGGGTTTGACAGTCAACTTCGGTTAGTCCAGTTTCCCTCTCGTTGGTCCTAGTTTCCTTGTCTCTGTGTTTTGTCTGTAGTCTAGTACAGTCCTAGTAGTTTCATCCTTTTATTGTCAGTCCTGAATATTTTTTTTTTTTTTTTTTTTTTAACCTTGTGTC
>NW_015548244.1:421064-433057 GCF_001515605.1 Sinocyclocheilus anshuiensis | reverse complement strand
ATTTTTTTTTTTTTTTTTTTTTGTTAACCTTGTGTCGTGAGTCATTCCAGTTGTATTTCTAGGATTTTTTGTTATTTTTCTTTCAGTTTCAGCAAGGTCGCGATCTTGTTTCTATTTTAGATTTTGGTTTATAGTTCCTGACCCTTTTCCCCCCCCCAAATTTTTCAGAGGGTTATTCTTTTGTTTTGAGAAATTTCAGTTCTTATTTCTAGTACTTATTTTATGTTTTTTCTTTCAGTTTTTTTCCTACCCACGTTATTGTGCCGTTCCCATTTTTGATCTGTGTCTTCTCTTGTCTCCCCTGTTGTCTGGTCATTGAGTGTGTCTGCCGAGTGGTTCCTGCCCTGCTACCTGTGTTCCCCCTGGTTGCGGATTCTCCTGACCTGGCAGACCTGTCTGGGGCTTCAAGAGTCACCACCCCTAAGCTGCTACCTTAGCCTCCTCTTGCCACTGAGTCTGGAGTCCTCAGTGGGGGACCCATTCCTGTATTTTGCCTGGGGCCCCCAAATCACTAAATCTGCCCCTGCACCTATGTGCAATATATACTAAATAAAGAATCAAACAATTAATATTTATTTCTTAATTTCTAAATATATTTGTATGTATCAATACATAGCCTTAATTGTCAATGCATATATTGCTGTATTTGTTTTATATAGTTTTATATATTGAAAAATATAAGCACTAGTTTCCCATATATGGAAATGTATTATGTAATATATCACATTATATGTTGCAGTATATTCCCATATATTTTTGTTTCGTAAGGGATGCTGCTCTTATTGAATTAAGGCATGGTTGCATAACACGTTGCATGCATTAAAGTCCATGTCGTGTGCGTTCACACACACAGGCACGTATACAGCGTCGTGTAGCTGTATGACGAAAGCCTTTGATGTCTCAGTTCCTCCCTGTGCTCCTCTCATCATCAGTAAACCTGCTCTCACCTCTGAGTTTACAAAGTTGCTCAATCTGACTGTCTGCGCTTGCTCAGAGACACATTCACTGCTCTCCTCTACATGACCTTGACTGAAGAATCACTCCAGGGGTTCTTCTCTCCGTCATTCTGTCATGCACATTTTGACATATTACTCCTGCTTCCGAAAATTCAAATTGTCTGAGAGTCCGTTCGGAGTCCTGAGAGAAGAAATGAGATGAGAGACGGGAAGAGAAAATGAGTGGTAGGATAAGACAAAAATAAAAGAAACAAAAAATGAAAATGAGAGATGAGAAAAGGGATGAGACAAAATGAGAAATTGAGAGGAGAGGTAGTGAAGAAATTAGCAAAAAAAAAAAAGTCAAGCTGAGACCAACTAAGAAAAAGTGTGAAGAAATGAAAATCAAGAAGAAGTAAACAGAAGAAACGAGAAGAGACAAGTCAAGACTAGACGAGTCGATTTGAAAGGAAAAATGAAGAGAGGAGAAATAAAAAAGGAAAGAGACTAGATGAGAAAGTGAGACGGAGAAGAAACAAGCAACCAAATATTTTAGGAAAGACAAAACTGGAAAAGGTGAGAAAATAAATGTAAAGAAAGGAGGAAAGAAGACAAGACAAGATGAGAAAAGAGATCGTATTGAGATGAGAAGAAGAACAGTCAAAAAAGAAATAAGCAGACAATAGTTGAAGAAAAACAAAATGAGAAAAGACAAGAAAATGCAAAGTGAGACAAGTAAACAAAAAATTCAAGCTGAGACCCACCGAGAAACAAAAGGAACAAAAAGAGAAAAAACAGCAGGAGAGGAGACGAGAAAAGAGAAGAGAAGAAAATGAAGCTTGTCGAGACAAGACAAGAATAAGAGGCGGAGAAGAAACAAGCAAACAACAGATGAGGTGAGACGAAATGACAAGAGACAACGCGAGATAAGACATGTAGAGAGGAAAAGAGAAAATGAGAGGTGAGTCAGAAGAAGAGACGAGACGAGACGAGACGAGACGAGAAGAGAAGAGAAGGAACGGGACGGGACGGGATGGGACGAGACGAGACGAGAAGAGAAGAGACGACTGGACAAGCGTCTTCCGACCCTCTCTGAATGACAAGTGAGTCTGGACCGAACTCAAGTCCACTCCGCTGGAGTGCTGCGATCCCTCTTTTAGACTGAATTAATACACTCGCTCTTGTCAGATGGAGCCAAAACCCTGCTTTTAGAGCTGGACGAAAATCAAGAGGGTCATCACCATAACTCTGCACAGGAGAAGCTACATCTGCATTATGAAGACCAGAGGACTTTACAGCGTTAGACACATTCAGTTGTCCACTGATTTTCTGATCCAGTGCAAACTATATTATCATCACACAGCTCTATATGTATACTCCTGTAAAGCAATATACACTATAGAGCAAATCTCAACTGTTGACTTATTTCTTTGCAAAATGTAACTATATTTTCGCACAGCTCTATATATAAAGTTAGATGTATAAATAAATCCAACTTTATCTGCATACATACAGTACAGTCACGTAAAGCTATATATACTATATATAGCAACTCTCAACTGCCAGATTTTTTTTGTCGCAAATTGTAACTATATATATAAAGTTGTATATAAAATATGTCCAACTTTATCTTTATACATGCAGTATAATCACATAGGGTGACAAACAGTATATATTATATAGCATATCTCAATGGCTTGATTGCTTGTATCATCGCAAAATGTAACTATATTATCTCCCTGCTCTTTAAACAAAGTTGGATACATAAGTATGTCCAACTTTATTTACATAAATACAGTATACTCACATAGGATGATATATAGCATATCTCAAAGGATTAATTGCTTCACAAAATTACATTTTGTAATGTATCATCACAAAATATTATCTCCCAACTTGACTATGAGGCATAAAAATGTTAAGATATAAACATCAACATCATAATTTCCTGTAAAGCTGCTTTGAAACAATATGTATTGTGAAAAGCAATATACAAATAAATTGGACTTGAAATCTGACTTGACATTTTGCATGCTTCAGTACTGTCTGCTGACAAGAGTCTGACCTAAAATCTCCTCACCGTCTCATCCGATGCCACCGAGCCGAACGCGAGGCTATTTGAGGAGCACACGACTCTATTTCAGGTGCCCTCACACAATGCCTGTAGTTAGCTCCTGTAGTAGTGTCTGTGTGTGTGTGTGTGTGTGTGTATGTGTGTGTGTTTATGAGAAAGATCCCACCACCAGCTCTTTACATTGAACTACATGGGCCACGTAAACAAGGAGCTGCTAGCATCACGAAACAGACAATCCCTTTCGCGTCTCATAATGCCTATTCTTCATGTCATTTCACTGGGGTGGTTTTCCAGCTAATGAAAATGGAGTATGATTACACATACGCAAAAAATTATCTCTCTCTCTCTCTCTCTCTCTCTCTCTCTCAGCTATCCATTTAAATTCTACCCATCCAAACAGACTTGCACATTAGTGTGGACTCACAGTAGTCGTTCTGTCTCGATCCTGCCAACTGCATCTCATCCAAACACAAGCGGGACACACCCAGGATGGCAAGACGGGCCAGACGTTGGCAACAAGACATCAAAATAAATAAAACAGATAACAAGGAGCGATCCAAACCACTACTTTAGCAATCTGTTGTTAAATATTATAGCATGCATGACATTAGAAACACCAAGGTCATGGGTTCGATTTCAAGGGATTGTAGGAATTGATAAAATTGTATACTTATTTGAATGCAATGTAAGTCACTTTGGATAAAAGAATCTGCCAAATGCATAACTATAAGAATACACTGTAAATAATTTTTGTTGTTTTCACAGTATATTACTGTATTCTCAACAGTCCCCTTCTGTACAGTCTGCATACAGTATGTTACTGTGAATTTTCAGTGCATTCTGGGAAAAAAATAGCCTAATTTAAATGATTTAGATGAAAGCCCACAAGAGAGTAGGCTATGGTAGATTAACTTTAATTTTCGACTTATTAATCGCTTTATACGTTTTATTCTGATGTTGCTTGCAAGATATAAAGCTATGTTAGTTTCCATTAGAATATTTGAGATAGCACTCAATTTCTGAGTCAAGCTGTGCTAACTAGACTAAAATCTCAGCTTTCCAATTTTGTCACCTTTTAATAAACTCAAACAATAAATACAGTTTTGTGGCTCTTTAATGTGTCATGACAGATCTCTGTAGCGCCTCAGTTCAAGCGGCGTGTGAACCGATCATTTCTTCATCTTTACTAGTTAGAGCACGAAATAAACATGAATGAACATCAGAAGGTATCTTGTTTCAACTGCAGGAAGACGTCAATACACTATTTTTAGTGTGATGTATATATACCACCGATGTATATCTACTCTCCTGTCTGGTTTGTTTGTCAGACAAAATGACAGATTCTGCGTTATGATTGGTCAGATCGCCTGTCAATCAAACTCCCGGCGAAGGGTGAATTACAGTATATATACATCGTATTCTGTGTTTAAGTGATAAAAGCCAATAAAACATCAAATTACCTTAATAAAATGCCATGTTTTGAAAACGTTCATATTATAGACTTAAATTTAGCTTGGCAAGCGCTGCTTTTAGAGCCTATCTAGACAGCATTTGTGGTTTTGTTGATTACCACAGAAAATAATTTTGACTCGTTCCTCAGTTTTAAAAAACTAGTCACGGTTACAGTAAATCACTTGAAATTGAAGTAAACAGGACTTAGCACTTTGAGGGTATAAAAGTAGATATTTTAGGCTCACATTTTTGTTAAAAGCATTTAAAAGCACATAAATATGTTTATTTAATTGTCTAAATCATCCTTTTTAGCGGCTGAATTACTGTTCTAGGCAGATACATTTCTGGTAATGTAATTCCTGTGAGTGCAATTTGCTTTCGGTAATCTTTCATGACAATATCATAAGAAAATTACAGGGTTTAAAGCATAATAGCGTAGATTGTAATACGTCTTGCATATGACTTTGAGACAAGATTAGTCAATTATTCTCCCATATAAGTCTCATGTTAACATGTATAATGCGAGTCTTAACGTTTATTTCCATTTTAAGAGCTTTACTGTATCCATGAAACCAAACTGAAGAACAAATTACCAATGATATTCAGTGGTAAGCAACTGCAAATGCTGTCAACAGAGATTCATGTAGGGTGGAGGTAGATATCATGCAACAATATTTTTCTGCAAAGTCAGACCTCTCTTTCTCCTCCTTTCGCTGTCTGGCGTGCTCTCCTTTCCGTCTCTTGCTAATCACTTTGATGACTCTTAAATTGTAATCCAGATCGCTACAAATTACATTAATGGCCACTAGTGCCACTAATTTGTGCAACAATAAATATTGCCTCAGAAGATATGATTTCACAGAGTCGCCATGACTTGAATATTTGTCATCGTGCACTGGGGCGTTCGGGCCACTGTTTTGATTCAGTCCGACCCCAGGGTCGAAATTAGCATTAATCAATGAGACAGACGGACCTTTAATCGCTCATCAGACTACCGGATCAGATAACGACGCTTTCCGGCGTTTTAAGGGGGCCAAATTATGAACAATTACTCCATTAAACCTGCACTTAAACTTCTCATTTGAAAGACTTCAAGACTCAGAGTCCTTCAATGAATCAATTGTGATGGCAAATGTTTAATAGAATAGAAAAAGTAAAACCTGGGACTCTGAAATATAACATGCTCACTCATAAGGTCACACGCTTCTCTCCGTTCGTGATGATAATTGAATTTTACTGCTGAAGAATGCGCCGTAAGAAGCATGGAAATGAACCATGGGTCCTTCGCACTTCATTCAAGGTCACGTCTGCACTCCCACTTGCCAATAAAATCAATCGCATGACCGGCCTGTGACAGAGAGCGCAACAGATCATTTCTAAAGAATCGTGAGCGAGCGGTCGCGTTTAACTTTGATACATGCGGACATATTCATTAGCTGACAATTTTGGCATCTAATATTCATTATGATGAAGAGGTTCAAACAATCAATTTCCTGTTTCTCATAAGAGCAGGGTAAGATCCAGCAGAGCTTAAAATCAATGCTCTTCCCTCTCACTTATCCTCTGTATAATAGCTCGGTACTGGTTTCCAATTACTCTCCCTTGTTGTCCGAGCTCAGATACTGTGAGTAATATTCTAAAGAACGATGGGTCAGAGGAGCGACTCTCCAAGGGCTCAGCGGCCATCTTCGACCTGGATTTTAGAAACTCCTGAAGCTGGAAGTAATACATCTAAGGGGCAACAATGGCTCTGTAACTCTTTGAATGGTGTTGAGACTTAATTATTACTATCTAGAGGTGTTTCGATCGAGAATGACTATGTGTTTTTGAACAAATCTTTTAAGTGAACAAATCATCCTTCCTTTGTAAAGTGCTTGACTGCTTTGGTGACCTTATCCTGCCTTCAAAAACTGAATGTAACAGAAGTAAATAGTGTTATACTGCAGAATGAGCACAGATTGCATTGGCTGGACCAACCAAATGAATATGTTCCTTCACTGAATGAATCAGAGTGAATTTAAAGCAGCTGTATGTAGTAGTTTTGTGTGTTTTTTGGACTTTGGAGTCCCCTACAGTTAAGTGGAATTCACTGTCATTAATATATCACTGTCGTAATTGCAATGGATAGCTGTACACATGCATTTGTTGTTGCCGTAAAACAATCCACCCTTTTAGCGGGATTTCCTACACGTTCACCAAGCTTACTCCTCGCAAAACAGATGTTTCGGGAGGAATGTGAGAAAGCAACAGAAGCCATTCGGCTTATTAAAATTCAGTGTGCCATCAGAATAATTTTGGAACTGATATTTCAAGGTAAAAAACTTCGATACAATTGCTTTAAGTCTTTGACAAGCCACTCTTTAGTGAATGAACTGAATAAATATGAACAAAACACATTCGAGAACTAAAATTTGCTGACCGAACAAAAGGGGCTGTGTCGCTCGTTCAGTCCAGCATAGCACTAAAACGGTTTAATAGGTATTCAAATAGCAATTTCTGAATTTGTAAAAATTACTGATGAGCACACACAATTAAAATTACACTAATTGGTAGTAGTCTTTTGGGAATGCATTGCTTTGGTGCACAACTGGTTGCCCAACACTGTTAAAGAACATTATAATCAAATTTTCATACTCGTGTAATTCATTTAAGCAGTCTATTGTTGTCTTTTTTCTATAGCAAGATAAAAAGCCAAGCTCAGTAGTCCCACAAAATGGGACAATAAACTATTGGAAATAATAATAGACTGACACTAAGACATTTTGGTTGTGAACAATTCGGTGTGGCCCAAAAAGTGGTCGAAAAACAAGTTTATCCATTGATGGCCATTCAAGACTTGCAATGAAAGCAACATTTAAAGGGATAGTTCACCCAAAAATGAAAATTACCTCATGATTAACTCACCCTCAAGCCATATGTGTATACGACTTTCTTCTTTCAGACGAATTTAATCAGAGTTCTATAAAAAGCCCAAAAAAGTGCATCCATCCATCCATCATAAAAAGTACTCCACACAGCTCCGGGAGGGTTAATAAAGGGGAAGCGAATCGATGCGTTAGTGTAAGAAAAATATCCATCTTTAAAACTTTATAAATCATAATCTCTATACATCATAATCTCCATAATCCTCGGATCCATGTGGAGTACTTTTTATGATGGATGGATGCACTTTTTTGGGCTTCAAAATCTTGACCCCCATTCACTGCCATTATAAAGCTTGGAAGAGCCTGGACATTTTTTATATAACTCAGATTGTATTCATCTGAAAGAAGAAAGTCGTATACACCTAGGATGGCTTGAGGGTGAGTAAATCATGAGGTAATTTGGGTGAACTATCCCTTTAAACTGCAAAAAAAAAAATCATTAAATTATACTACTGTAGATGTTCCACCAGTGCCAGAAGTTTTTGGAGGGTTCTCAACAGAATAAAATTTATTTTTCGATGTCTCTTCCATGACAATTACGGCTCCGATTATTGGCTCCAAAAATGTGCGCTCATAAACAAAAATGGCAGCATTCAGGTCAATCTGAACTAAATGCATATGCAAACTAATTTATGCAACCTACTGAACAAATTAGAACAACCAAAACCAAATGGCTAAAACCAGAAGTCACTAGGATGAATCAAAATAGTACCAATACTAATAATACTAATAAGGAGCCATTGTACAATCAGTAATGTTTCTAAATGGGCCTCAGATTCATTCAACAAACATTCACAACAATAGTTCTTGGTTACAGATCTATGGTATTTAGTACCAAAATACACTTAAAATGTGTATTGTGGCAACTTAATGAGAAAATTCTGTTGATTTGACACTGCAGTCGCTCAAGGTTTAAATACAGCCATTCAGCTAGAACAGTCTATAGAGGTGCAGGCAATTTGTCTCTTTTTATTTCTTTCTCTGTTTGTCTGTGTCTCTCCATCTCTCTCTCTTTCAGATCAACAGGATTGCATGAATAATACATAAACTGTCAATCATTTCAGCACATTATACTCCTGTCATCTTCTGTGCCTCGGTGACACATCCATATTTACACACATACACTTTTTTTACCGTTTGGTCCATTCCCTCACTTATCATCCGCAATCTGTCCACTTCTTCACTCAATACAATCACACACACACAAACCTATCCAGCATGAGGGGCCAGAAATGGACTTGATAAATGAAAACCAATTCTTGAACCTTACATTTAGTCCCCCAGTCTTTAATATTTGGTTCATTCTAGTGAGTAGCTCCATATATCAATGACTTAAATCGATGAAACACACACAGAGAGATGTAATAATCAATAACGGGCCTTAAGTTTCTTAATTTTCTAAACTATTGATAAAGCCCTATGGATGTGTACAGATGCAATCCACGACTCCCAAGCACTTTATATAAGAGGTTTGCTTGGTTTGAAACTCATATTAAAGTCACATTTGCATTGTCATCTGTATTTAATAAAAACGAGTCATTGAAGAAAGAGTAACAAGCATGAAAGTTAAATATGTCTCATAGAAACAGTAGGAGAGGGGGTGAGGCTCCAGATTGTGTTTAACATCCCTACAGTCTGTTCGTGATTCGGTATTCGTTCCTCAAAACAAGTTATTTTATCTCATTATCCGTTTTAGCGTTTTTAATCGAACACAATTAGTGGCTCATAAACCCACACTTGTGATCATTCATGTGACAACATTTGCAAAAGCATCTCTTTATCAATTAACTCAGAAAAAGAATGACAGCGAAACACGCCGACTGTTAAAATAAAACAGCGAGAGACAAACTCGACCACGTGCTTCAACCTTAAAACGTGTGAAGAATTAAAAGCGTGTGGCTACACAACATCACCTGCCAAAACACTTCATCAATTAACTCCATCGATCAATTAACAACAAACACGCTCCCCAACATGTAAAGGCTTTCGATTACCTGACTGAAGGTAAATCCTGATTGAGTGACTGCACCTGCCCTGATAGCACACATAGGCCTACATAACGGAGATGTCTATTTGACGTCTGCATTTACATCTGCAAGACATATTTTTTAGAGTATTTGCTCATCAGCATTATATCTATAGGACATTTCTTATCAGATGTAAAATAAACGTTTAGAAGATGTCTTTAAGATGTTTATGATTTAGAATGAATGTAAAACTGACATCTTAAAGACGTCTATCAGATGTTTGTACACAGCAGATGCTTTCCAGATGAAGCGATCTTTAACAGACATCTTGCAGACGTACGTGTGCTATCTGGGTGTGGACTGATTGTGTACTAGTGGTTGCTTGTTTGTGAAAGAATCGGCGTTTTAAACGACTCTTTTAAGTGAACAAATCGTTATCGTTCAATTCGATGCTGCGCTTTCACTGGATCTCCCTTTGGAAACGTGTGCCCGCTTTCCTGACTATAGCACGAACCAATAGCATTCGAGCACATTCTCTAAAGGAGAATTTCGTTGGTTGAACATGCTGAAAGAATACGCCCCCTTCACTACACGAGTCACCTGAACAAGACTGAACAAAAGAACCACTGAATAAACATCTAATTTGTTAACGAACTGAATGAACTGGGAGGTGGCAATGAAAAAAAATTGATGAACACTGTTTATGGAGTTTCGTAGTATTCCAGATAAGCAAAGTTTAATAAAATACAACAAGGCTTGTTTCGGTATACTTGCTCGAGTGAATGACAATGACTCACTAGCTCCATAACACACAAAAGATTAGGTTGTCGCCACCTGCAGGCGTAACCATGTAGAAAGGCCACTGAATGAATCGATGAACAAATCGTTAATAGATTAAAAAGATTTGAATCGCTGAGATGCATTGTCCCAGCCATTAGTGGGTAGATGTTTTGCTAACCTTGGGTGTGTTTCCCAAAAGCAACTATGGTCGCAAGTTCCATCGTTACCAATAGTTCAATGGAACTTGCGACCATAGTTAGCTAACGATGCTTTTGGGAAATGCACCCCTTCTTGAGATGAGAAAGAAGCTAAACCTGAATGAACCTTCTCATGGGAATTGTTCATAAATGGACTAAATGACACCTCATTTGTAAACAAACCAAAAGAAATGAGACGTGACATTGAACAAAACGAACAAATTGAGTATTTTAAAAATCATTATGATGCTTAAACACTGTTTATTGAGCTTCTTAGTAGATTTGCAGAAAAAAAGTGTAGTAAGCATTTACATCTGCAAGACGTATTTTTAGAGTGTTTGCTCATCTGCAGTAGGACGTTTCCTATCAGATGTCAAATAGACGTTTAGAAAATGTCTTTAAAGGTGAAATATCATGAAGATCTGACTTTTCCAGGTCCCCGGTGCATCTACCATCCAAGGAAACGTGAAAAAGATTAACCCAGTAACTTTGTTTTGGTAAGCCTTTTTCTGCAAGCGTCTGAAAAAACGACGCTAATGCCATGGCGAAAGTTTGAGCAAAACATGCTAACTGTTCTGTCTTTGGCAGAACACTGAACATTGCTGCTGCCACACAGATCTGATATAAACATACGATTTCTTTCCCAGCTGTTTAACTTCACAGACACAACCGAGTGTTTTTGTAACTTGTGTGTTTTTACCGTAAACTTGTGTGTGAATGAGAACTTAGTTTAGTACTCGCATGCTGTGACAGCCGCTTTTTGTCCGTGTGCACTCAGAAAACCGAATATCAGAAGTTTAATCTAATATGGTTTAAAACGCATGATTTCAGCGCGATAAACATGATAATCAGAACCAAAACAGACGTTTTTTAGCAGGTCTCTGCTGTAATGGCACAGCTCTATTCTGGAAAAGGGGGCGGAGATCAGCAGCTCATTTGCATTTAAAGAGACATGCTCTAATACAGTTTGTTTCTGCTTCCACTCAAAATAGGCATTTTCAAAATGATATAATAAATGATCTGCGGGGTATTTTGAGCTGAAACTTCACAGACACATTCTGGGGACACCAGAGACTCATATTACATATTGTAAAAAGGGGCATAATATGTCTCCTTTAAGTTGTTTATGATTTAGAATGAATGTAAAACTGACACCTTAGAGACGTCTATCAGATGTTTGTACACAGCAGATGCTTTCCAGATGAAGCGATCTTTAACAGACATCTTGCAGACGTAGGTGTGCTATCTGGCTTGGTTGTCACCATCTGGTAAGAAAGGTCACAAATCAGCGAACAAATCTTTAATAGCTTCAAAAGATTCGAATCGCTGAGATGAGTCAAAGTCCCAGCCACTAGCGGACACGTTCTGCTAAACTTTTCGGGATGAGAAAAAAAGCAACTGAAGCCTAACTGAACTTTCTCATGGGAATTGCTCATAAATGGACTAAATGATGTCTTAATTAGTAAATATTGCTTTAATTAGAATGGCATAACAGTAATTATGATAACCTTCCAAGCAAACATGGAACAATTCCTTAATTGTGTGACTCCTGTTTGATTATTTCAGGGAACCAATTCTCAACGTTTGGTTCGTTTTATCACGAACACTTTGTAAATGTACATTCAATTATGTTCAACTATACAGATTTGTGTTTGTAGGATATA
>NW_015548244.1:416573-420974 GCF_001515605.1 Sinocyclocheilus anshuiensis | reverse complement strand
TCCAAATTGAACACCCTTTTTTTTTTTAAGCCAGATCCCGTTTCTGTGTCGGGTTTGTCCTGTATGGGCTCTTCCGTGACCACCTTTCCTTTCCAAACCCACACAGATTCATTCACGCCATGGTTATTATTATCTCCTCACGGCCATTACCGCATATCAAACACCGTCTTTTGCTTTCTGGCTCTCGGTAGCAGCAGGTGTTGCTGGCGTAGCCCGAACGCGCCTCCACTCTTAATTCCAATCACCTCCGTTCCGGAGCTCCGAAGCGAATTCATTTACCGTGGGAAGGACACCGGGGAAAATTGTAGTGGACACCCTGTGAATTCACGGGGAATCACGCTTCGGAAACACGTGGGAGAGCTGACACAAATAACAGCCCACCGTATATACCCCAGCAAAACACCCACGGAATCAGCATAAAGATTCACCATAACGCCAAGGTTCGCGTGTAATGGTGCGGATAACGGGGACGAGGCACCGCTTTGAGATGCTTTGACCTTGTGTTTTAGTCATTTGTCCTTCCTCAAGTCTCTTCGCGCGAAGATCTGTCAAGGACGAAGCGCACAACAAGTAGCCCTGATTGAGCCTTCGTTCGCGTATCATTACGCAACAGCAGACCTTCACGGGACCTCGAATCAAAGTTATTTAATCTGGTAATCGCTCTCAATGCAAATGCCCCGAGAGCGCGTGACAATGTCAAACAGTCATTAGTGCGCGCGCGCTCGGACAATGATATTAAACAAGGGGGGCAAAGAAGTGATGACCCCACGACAGGTGCTTACGATGCGGTCGTGCCAGCTATAACACCCCCTAAACCCCCTCGTGCGACCCCACCAGACCCGTCCGTGCCAGAGGCGCCCGTCCAAGGTGAGAAGAAGATACTCCTACAAGTTTAATGGCAACAGAAATAAAAGCGCCTACCTTTGCTGTACTCCTCCTCCCTGTTAAGATACATGGCTGCAGATTGATGATGGACTCCTGGCTGGGTGGTGTGACGTGATTTAAGTGCTTATTGTTACTCCACCGGGGGAAACTCTTGCGGCTCCGTGAGTGTTTATTGTGTCGTTGCTCGGCGGAGAGTCCTCCCAGAATTACGCGCGAGCAGGTTGTCTGCACACATCTACTTTCTCTCTCTCTCTCTCTCTCTCCCTCTCCTTCCTCTCACACACACACACACACACACACACTCACGGTGACGTGCTTTGAGACATTGCCCCACGGGTGGGGTGGGCTGGGCTGGGGTAGAGGATGCTCCGGAGCTGTTATTGTGCATGCACATATAACATCCATCAATGCTTTGACAAACTGAAATGTTTTATTGCTGTGGGAATATAGCTCGGATCGTGCAGGCTAAATGGACTGAGCATGTCTATGCCAGGTTGCTTTGACGTTTATTCCTTAAATCCAAATTTTAAGTCATTATACATCCTTTTTTCAATTACAAGTATGTACATTGTATCAAGATGTAAGTAAAACAAAGGATATTGGAGTACTATTAGTTCATTTTTCCTACTAAATTTCTAATTCAGTGTGTTACTTGCTGTTTCTTTGTAATTGTTTGTGAAACTCAACAGAAATTTCTGGGTGAAAATTATGTCTACACCATTTTTTTAATAGTATATTTTTCTTCTTTTACTTTTATTCAGAACATATATATAACAAACAATGGATGACTAGTATATTTTTAGTATTTTATAGGTAAATATTCATAAGGTTCTAGATACTAATATCCAAATATCTAGTCAATTATAGTATTGTTGATTACATAAAAGCATGGCTATTCCTTGCTGATACTCACTATCCCATTAGTAACAAATAACTATTCCACTGCTACTGTAACTAACTGCAGATTTTTGCCTTTGAATGACTAGTAGTATGTCTACTTGTTACCAGTTACCTGTCCCAGTTTTACTAGTACTAGTACTTATTTACCATTACTAATATATATTTTTCCAGGACCAATTGAACCCTATTCATCTTATTTTACAGTGCGAAAGTGAGCTATTTTCTGTGAATGTGTGGGACTTAAAATTCATTAGGCATAACAAAGTGCAGCAAACGATAAAACTGTTTGCGCTACAACCCAATGTGTTTATGATTATGACAATGATTTAAAAAACAGACTGATTTGTACAGGAAAAATAACTGAAAGCGAATGACACCGGAAGCTTCAGATGGCACAGGCACGTCTGCAAGATGTCTGTTAAAGACCGCTTCATCTGGAAAGCATCTGCTGTGTACAAACATCTGATAGACGTCTTTAAGATGTCAGTTTTACATGCATTCTACATCATAAACATCTTAAAGACATCTTCTAAACATCTATTTGACATCTGATAGACGTCTTTAAGATGTCAGTTTTACATGCATTCTACATCATAAACATCTTAAAGACATCTTCTAAACATCTATTTGACATCTGATAGACGTCTTTAAGATGTCAGTTTTACATGCATTCTACATCATAAACATCTTAAAGACATCTTCTAAACATCTATTTGACATCTGATAGACGTCTTTAAGATGTCAGTTTTACATGCATTCTAAATCATAAACACCTTAAAGACATCTTCTAAACATCTACTTGACATCTGATAGGAACCGTATTGATAGACGTATTGCGGTCTTCTAAACATCTATTTGACATCTGATAGGAAACGTCCTATAGACGTATTGCAGATGAACAAACACTCTAAAAAATATGTCTTTGCAGATTTAAATGCAGACGTCAAATAGACGTCTCTGTGATGTATGTGTGCGATCAGGATTAACTACTTGTAATTTAAAAGGAAATAAGTACTTGTAACATAAAATAGCAACTAGTGTAAATGAATACGCGAATGTCAAGTCTGTGAATAATTTGTGTCTCGCGCTTGGGTGTTTGGAAAAACGCGTAATGCAACCTTGTTTCTATCCTTTGAGTGTTGAACATGCACCCGGTACCATAGTAGTCCGTGAAACACTAACTGAAGCGCTGCTTTATTAACCCGTTGTTGCATAACATCCAATTTGCCAGATGAGGCTCCGCAGGTGGAGCTGCTCGCTCACCATCCCGATGGGGAAGGAGTCCGTGTTCCCAGCGGCTTCCACCCGCCCCGCCCATCACCCCGGTTCGCACGCACAGGTGGCGGCCTCGACGGACCCGTGAAGAGGAACAGAACGAGAGAAGAGCGAACGGACGGGTGAGCGACCCTGTCCCGCAGTAAAGCCCGGTGCGTTCACTCATTGCGCACGCCTATCACGCCTCTCACACAGCCGAGGAGTTGCGTGTCGAAGTGGCGACTTCTAGCGGTTAGATTGCGCCATTACAAGCAGAACTGACCTACACTTAAAGGTATAGTTTACCCCCCTAAAATTAAAAATGGTCATTATTTGCTCACCCTCATTTTGTTCCAAACATTGAATGCGTTCTTTGTTCCGTGGAACTAAAAAGGAGAGGTTTAGAAGAATGTCTAAAGAGCTGTTTTTCATACAATGAAAGTGAATGGGAAGGGGTACTGTTGAGGTACAAAAACGACAAAGCAGCACCCAGTCCATATGATACATAAAGTAGGAGGACACGGTAAAATTGTAAATATTATTACAATTTAAAATGCATTTTTCTATTCGAATATATTTAAAATAAAATGTCATTTATTCCTGTGATTTTCAGCATCATTACTCCAATCATTCTTTGCTGCTCAAGAAACATTTATAATTATTATCAATGTTAAAAACAATGGTGTTGATTAATATTTTTGTGGAAACAATGATGCATGTTTTAATTTAATGTGTCCTTGCTGAATATTAATACACACACACATATAAATAAATATAACACTTTACAATAAGGTTCAATTGATGTTAGTTAATGTATTAACTAACACAAATAAACAATGAGCAATACATTCATACAGTATTTATTCATCTTTGTTAATGAAAATACAGTTGTTCATGTTAATTCACAGTGCATTAATTAATGTTAACAAGCACAACTTTTGATTTTAATAATGAATTAGTAAATGTTGAAATTACCATGAACTAAGATTAATAAATGCTGTAGAAGTATTGTTCATTCTTAGTTCATGTTAAATACAGTAGTTAACTAATGTTAACTAATGAACCTTATTATAAAGTGTTACCAATAAAATATATGTAACATTTACTTTTTGTTAATTTGGCAGTTACACATCATGCAACATGCATTTACATTTTTTATTTTTATTAAATACATTGCACATTGTATACATCTGACAACTCAAAAACGTTTGCTAGAGATTTGAAATAACTTCTGATGTAATTTACATGTAATCACTCACGGTCATCACATACTGTTACAGTGTTGTGGAAAGTTACTTTTAAAAGTAATGCATTACAATATTGCGTTACTCCATAAAAAGTAACTAATTGTGTAAGTTACTA
>NW_015548244.1:413838-416432 GCF_001515605.1 Sinocyclocheilus anshuiensis | reverse complement strand
TTTATGGAAAGTAATGCATTATGTTACTTTTGTGTTACTTTTTGTCACCTGGGCTGGGCTTGCTTATTTATTTTTAATAAAAAAAAAATATTAAAAAAAAGTTATATTTTTGGCAACTGTAAAGGCCCTTTCACACCAAAAGTGCAATTAAATAAATCTCACTCCCAATTTCTCTCAACACAGGTACAGGAGAGGTGTCAGTGAAAAAATAGGAAAACAAAGTAACTCCGATATTTTCTTGTAAATGTAAAATTAATGCATTACTTTACTAGTTACTTGAAAAAAAGTAATCTGATTACATAACTCGCGTTACTTGTAATGTGTTACGCCAACACTGGTTCTACATGTATTGTTGTGCATGTTTCCAGTTTATTCCAAATGTTGCTCAACTGTCAGTTTCATAAATGTCAATACTGCCGTGTGTGTCATCTTAGATTTGTTGGCTTTATCCTTGAAATAATGACACTCAGCAGAGGATCATTTATGCAGTATGCAGTGGAGAAAAACAGCGGGTGACCTTATGAGAACATCATTGGTGGCCATAGAAATGATCTTTTATCATCTTTAATGCTGCTTTAGTTCATTTTTTTAACGTAATAATTTTGAGAACTGCCCCCCTACCGGTTGAGTTAATTTAGAGAGCAGTTTGGTGGTTGTTGAGACTGATAATGTACCGGAGTGACGGAGCAAAGGTCAGTGATTGAGGTGAGCGGTTGACAGAAAGACAGATTAAACCAGTTTTGTTTGGCTCACGTGTGATCCACAAGCTTCGATTAAGAAACAGTAAATGCTAATTTGATTTCTTTAACTGTACGGGCCGAGGAATAAATCCAGCAGATTTCCCCTCGGGACCCTCAGTGAACAGAGCACAGATAATAACACTCTTATATAACCTTTACGGTCGTCTGTTACGTCTTTAATAAAACTGCCGTAGGGATGACTTGATGCTCAATGAAGTGTGTCCGGATGGCATGTGCTGCTCTTACGGTGACCTTGTCATCTGAGCGTGTAGGCGTGAGAAAACCTGCTGAAAAACTCTGGGTTTTTAATTCCTATTTCAAAAAGCAAAAAGTTCAAGTGCTGTTTTGTAGTCTTAAAGGAATAGTTTACATTTGCTGGAAATTTACTCGCCCTCGGGACATCTTGGATGAGCTTGTTTCTTCATCAGAACAGATTTGGAGAAATGTAGCATTGCATCACTTGCTCACCAGTGGATGCTCTGCAGTGAATGGGTGCCGTCAGAATGAGAGTCCAAACAGCTGATAAAAACATCACAATAATCCACAAATAATCCACACCACTCCAGTCCATCAGTTAACATCTTGTGAAGTGAACAGCTGCGTGTCTGTAAGAAACAAATCCATCAGTAAGACATTTTTAACTTCAAACTGTTGCTTCTGGCTAAAATACGAGTCCTCTATCCATAATATTGCTTCCTCCAGTAAAAATGTTGTTTTGTCAGAATCAGGAGAGAAATGTGCACAGATCAAGCACAAAAACAGTCCAAAACAAATATGTGGATGGATTTTGATGTGAGAGGACAACAGGGGATGGACTTTCTCACTGGAGGAGGCATTATTATGGATTATGGCCAGAAGCAACAGTCTGAGGTTAAAAATGCTTTAATGATAGCTTTATTTCTTACAAAAACACAGCTTTTCACTTCTCAAGATGTTAACTGATGGACTGGAGTGGTGTGGATTACTTGTGGATTATTGTGATGTTTTTATCAGCTGTTTGGACTCTCATTCTGACGGCACCCATTCACTGCAGAGCATCCACTGGTGAGCAAGTGATGCAATGCTACATTTCTCCAAATCTGATGAAGAAACAAACTACATCTACATCTTGGATGGCCTGAGGGTGAGGACATTTTCAGCCAATTTTATTTGTGGGTGAACTATTCCTTTAATGAGTTGTTTTTAAATTTGCGTTTTGTTGGGTTAGGATTAGGTCATTTGACCAAAACATTACTAATAAATATAAGTCAGACATGTATTCATAATGTGAATTCAGCATCTTCCAGCAATCTTGTGTGTTGATCCAAAAAGAAAGGAGATGCTAAACCCCATCCTAGTAATTACCCATAATTCATTCTGCTGATCTCATGCAAAAGTCAGTATTTACATGAGGTCAATTAAAAATGCAACATGTTCAAGTCAGAAACAGCAGCATATGAAGATTAATGGTTTGTTGCACACACTGACAGAGCCGTCTGCGCTGTGATATTCGAGTTGAGTTTATGTTACATAACCTTATTGAATCATGTGAAATGGCAGAATTTCACATGTATGTGATGCTTGCCGAGCCGTTAATGAGTGTGAGCGTAATGCATGAGGCTCATTACTGTAATCTCTGCTGCTGTAAGGTGTCGGGTGGCTTTGTCTCTTTACTCCTTATCGCTTTTTCACCAAATCACTATCATTCAATAACACAAGAAACCAGATCCTGAAGAAAATATGAGAGGCGCCCATGAAAAAGTCACCGTCTTGATGCTGGGGTGTTGCTATGCTATTTTTAAAGTGTTCTGGGTGTTTTTTGGGTGGTTCTATGCTGACCCAAATCTCCTATGATATTCTGCTATCTATCTATCT
>NW_015548244.1:409383-412828 GCF_001515605.1 Sinocyclocheilus anshuiensis | reverse complement strand
TCTGTCTGTCTGTCTATCTGTCTGTCTGTCTGCCTGTCTATCTGTCTGTCTGTCTATCTGTCTATCTGTCTGTCTGTCTGTCTGCCTGCCTGCCTGTCTGTCTGTCTGTCTGTCTGTCTACAGAGAGAGTAAATATTACATATTGTTAGTAAATATATTAAATATTATATGAAAAAATATTTTATGAATATTAGTGCAATATCACATAAGCAAGTGTTTGTTGCAGTGTTATATTATTATTATAGTATTTATTATTATTATTAATATTTATTTTATATTTAGGTTTCTTAGAGTTTAGAGTTAATTTCAATTTTGTTTTGTTAGGGTTAGAAATGTTCTTATGTGCTTTAGTCATTTTTATTAGATTTGTTATATTCTATACAGCTTTAATTTGTTTTTATTTAAATTTTAGTTTTAGTAACATTAGTATACTTCAACTTAAAACTACTTTTAGTTGTCAAGGCAACATTTATAGTTTAAGTTTCAGTTTTCATTTAACATCTATTTTAATTTCAGCTTTATTTCAGTTATGTTTTTTAATACTTTTAGTTTTAGTTAACAATAATAGTCAATTGATAAAGACAGTATATATATATATTAATTTAATCAGACTAAATTAAATGTAATATATATTCAATTTAAGACTCTTACTATACTAATATATTAAAGTAATATATACAATTTTAAATTATATATTTATATTATATTTTTATAAACAATAGGCTCTATATTTAAGAAATTATTAGTAAGGGTCTAAAAATGTGTGTTTATTGGGTTTTCTAGTGATCTGTTCAGTCAGTACAGATGGATCTGCTTTCTCTCTCTCTATAAATATCCCTGTCTTCTCCTCTCAGAAAACCTGATTCCCATTGATTTAGTGGCCTATATACACATTACCAGTCTCTCTCTCTCTCTCTTCCACATCCCCCATTCACTTCAGTGGTCATCCTTCTGTCCATCTCTTTTAGCTCTTTTCTCTTCTGCCTTCACTTATGCTAACTGCTCTTTCTCTGTGTGTGTGTTTGAGTGGGAGATGGACTAATAATAGATCAGGGTTGATGCTCAGAGAATATATGTTTCATATGAGCTCAGCCTCTCATGTTCTTGACGTTTAAAAGGAATTTATTAAAATAATAATGAAAACTTACTGTCTTCTTACCTTCATGTCGTTCGAAACCTGTATGCTGTCACATTATTTTGAAGCGTCAAGTATGAAACTTTTTTGCGTTTCACACTTAAAAACGGCACACGAGTGTAGTACAACATCAGCGTGATAAAATTATGACAGAAAGGTTCTTTTTAGCTGAACTGTCCCTTTAAGAGCTGGTACTCAGTGGGTTGTGTAATATTATTTCATACTTCTGGTATCAAAGCCACTCACCCTAAACTAAAGCATCAATCTAAACTTAGCAGTGATGTTCTCTTTCTTGTGTTCACCCAGAATGCACTTATAGTAAATGTGCAGTGACTCATATTTGAGGTCACACATATAGTGACCCCCAGAACGAACATGCAGTGAATGAGATCCGTAGTAAACAATGGCGTGTCATTCACCGCAATCAATAGGAAACCTAAAGCCTCAAAGTACACTGAATTTCACAAACACACACACACATACGGTCTTTTGGGTTTGTGTGTGTCCGATTAAATTTCCCGTCTCCCTGGACAACAAAGAAGGAAAAGGAAAATCGAATTCACGTATAAGTCACATTAAAGCTACTGGACACTCTGGGGAGCTTTTGTTGTTGTTTTTTGTTGAATAATTCATGCGTTTTGGATGATTGACCCTCAGTTCTGTTGTTGTTTAATAATGGCTCATATTATGAGTTGCAGTGTCTCACAGAACCACGCAATTCATATTTCATCATTGTGGCGTTTCCACAGAAGGTCAATTATTTCGATTAGCACCGCAGCGACACCCAGCGGCCGCTTTGAGTACTGCACAGACTAAACGACCTTGAGTAAAGACTCTTAAACTAAACAAATCGACTAAAACTAATTTCTAACAGGCATACACTTCTAATATTTGCATTTTTACTCTTTTGGGAATTAATGATTTTTCTGGACCACTGACATGACACATTCAGCAACACTACATTTCTTAAAGCATAGAACGTTTTAGATTGAAGGAAGCAGTGAGCATTTATATGCATCCATCTGTATGAAGTTCAAATCAACTAAAATGTAAGATCATATAGGTAAGACAGCCATTAGTACTTAAATTGCACAGTGATAATAACTTTTCAGCTTTTATAACTCTATAAAAAATTATTGCATCGTTCAGACAGAAGCATTTACAGGCACGAGGTACCGTTATGAACAAATTCATTTTATTGAACAACAATCTGTGACAAGGAATTCAACATGATCAGCGTGTCTTCTGTGTCTGCAACAACGATTAAAACAACTGCCATATTTCAGTCTCACACACGTGGCTGTTTGTGTATCAGCACACACACAAATTCACAGCAGCATTCACGACGTCTCCACACAGACTGACATTGTCATCCAGAAGGGCCTCACTGTGCATTTTGCGTACTTGTGTGTGTAGTTAAAGTGCGTTATTGCACTGTTCCTCTCAGAGGAGGAAAGCAAAGGCGTCGTGGAGGAAGGAGGTTCTGTCTATAACTCTACAGCTCAACAGCAGCATGATTGAACCACATGGCGAATATGGGTGAAACTCTCAAGAAAGAACATGTTTTGGCCATATTTCATCCCCAAAAATAAATAAATAAAATTAAAAATAATATCAATTAATATATCTAATTTTTAGGTAAATTGTAACTTTTTTTTTTTACATTATTTTCATGACAATAAAGCAAAAAATAAAAAAAATTAAATACTGTCATGAAAATAATGTCTCAATGCAAAAATATTAAAGGTTCCTAAAAAGTCTTATTTTTCTTTATGTAAAACAAAAAATATATTTAAAAAATAAAGAAAATATTTTTAGGTTATTTGAACTTTTTCTTTTCATTATTTTCATGACAATAAAGCAAAAGTATATAACGTACTGTATACTATATTACAGTAACTGTCATGAAAATAATGTTACAAAGCAACAAATATTAAAGGTTCCATAAATAATAATAATAATAAATGTAAACATATCTTCTAGGCTATTTTTATACATTTTTTACATTATTTTCATGACAAGAAAAAAAATACTGTATTAAAGTAACTGTCAAGAAAATAATGTCACAATGCAAAAAATATTAAAGGTTCCTAAATATTAAAAAGTCTTTAATTTTCCTCATGTAAAAATCTAATAATAATAACAACAAACCTATTTTAGGTTATTTTTTGAATTTTTAAAATGTTATTTTCATGACAATGAAGCAAAACATTACTGTCATGAAAATAATGTTACAATGAAAAAAATAGTAAAGGTTCCTAAAATTGTAATTTTCTTATATATATATATATATATATATATATTAAAATT
>NW_015548244.1:397992-409102 GCF_001515605.1 Sinocyclocheilus anshuiensis | reverse complement strand
GGGGTGAAATATGACCAGGACATTTTTTCATGAGACTCAACCGTGTCTATTTTAATTATTTCTTAATTATTGCATAAATATGTGCTGGTCCTTGTATATATACTCTTCATTATATGAAGAGTAAAATCACAAATATCTAACATCTAATTTACTACTAAATAAGACTGAATACTATCAATTTACATCGATTATACAATTCAAAGATACATTCTCTGGTTTGTCGAGACAAACAGGCGATACGTTGCTTATAATATGTGTAGTCTAGTATATTGAATATTGTACGATATCAGAGGGCCGTGTGAATATTGCGCTTGTGCCAGATCTGTTTTTGTGCTTGGATTGTAAAATCATCAATGCTATTTTTGGTGTTTGTTTTGTGTTTTTTGCCACCTGCTGTCTAATTCCTTCAAGTACAGCGTAAGGAAGGGCAGATGGTGAAAAGGAGGGAGAAAGTGAAAGTGAACACACTTTAGTGTTGCATAAATGATGGAAAAGAAACACACAACCCGCTCATTTACACCCGTGCGCACGACTGACCCCTCACACACACACACACACACACACACACACACAGTTCACAAACACTACGAGTTCACAGCTGAGAAAACACGACGCAAATCAGAGGTACGATTCAAACAATTAGAACCCAAAAACAGTCTGAATAAGACTAAATCATCACAAAACAACAGGAAAAAAAGTGACGGAAAATAATAAAAGTAATCACAGATCTTATGTTCGTTTTTGGAATGTTTAGGGAAGAATGTTAGCAAAAACACACTGGCGAAACGAATACAAGGCAAAACAAAGTCATTAAGGTCAGATTCATATTAGGCATGAAACATACTTCAATTTTAATACCATATGCACTCATGTAAACACAAATTAACGATGTGTGAGGTAACCGGTCAGAAGGGTTGTGCAGGCGTTGACCTTGTAAAGTCTGACCTATGACCTTTAAAAAATAAATAAGAGCATCTGAACAGTTTCAAATGGCATAAAGTTCATCACACCGAGACTAGAGATGTTTACTTGTTAGACAGCACCATAAAACCCTCTGAACCTCGAGATCATTACTATTTAGAGTCACTGTCATATTCGTTAGTGACATATTACAGTACACTGCTGTTTAAAAGTTTGGGGTTGGTAAGATTTTTATATATATATATATATATATATATAAAAAAAAAAAGGCTCTTATGTGCACAAAAACTGCAACTGTCTGATCTAAAATACGGTAAAAACAGTTAAATATTATTACAATTTAAAATAACTGTTTTCTGTTTTAATGCATTTTAAAATGTCATTTATTTCTGTGATGCAAACCTGAATTTTCAGCATCATTCCTCCAGTCTTCAGCGTCACACGATCTTCAGAAATCATTCTAATATGCTGATTTGCTGCTCAAGAAACATTTCTGATTATTATCAATGTTGAAAAAAAAAATTTGTACTGGCTTATATTTTTGGGGAAATTGAGTGTTTTTTCAGGATTCTTTGATTCAGATTCTTTGAAAGTTTAAAAGAACAGCATTTATTTGAAACAGAACTCTTTTATAACATTATAAATGTCACTTTTGATAAATTTAATGCATCCTTGCTGAATAAAAGTGTTTAAAAAATCATTTTGACCCCAATCTTTCGAACGGTAGTGTATATTCAGCTGCAGGACGATATAAACCAGTGAGTTTAGAGAACCAGTGTACTAATGCATGAACTGGGAAAGGAGACAGAGGTATTCTAGGCAGGGATTTGGTCAGGAATCGTTTGGCAGTATGAAAGACTCGACTGTTTGTCAGCCTGAGCCAAAAAACGCTCTTCATTGCACACATAGGCAGCGCTTATCTCGCTCGAGCCTGACAGCACTATTGTGAGCGAAAACATTGTCTTTTTGCCTTCTCCACAATAGGCTGCGGATCGATCCGAACGCCTCTGCGAGAAATAAAAACAAACAGCGTCAAGTAAACGAGAACTACAACCTGAAAGCGTTGGGGTTTGTTCGGTTCACTTGGTAGTGCACACTAGCGTGCACAACAGGCTCACGATTCCAACACTGATACATTACAGGTGTAAACTGGCATATTAACTCTTCCAGATGCCAAAAACATAAAGAGAAGGAACGTGGGAGGTGTGCAAATAAGCCATCGCATACAAAACAAAAACATAATCGCTTCATAATATCATCTGCATATGTACAGTACACAGTAATCAACAATGACCACATAAACAATCAGACACTTATAAAACTATCCATAGAAATATATAGATAGATATACTATAAGTGTGTTTACATCAATATCATCAGAATTATCAATAAATATGACTTCCGTCCAAAGTCTGTGCTTATCAGCTTCTCGAACAAACTGGAATGGCTATTAAAATCTCCCATGATGCACTGCAGGGCGACGGTGCAACATGGGAAAGCATCCAAAAGCATTAATATTCATGATTATTAGCTCCACCCATTATAGGTTCACAGGGCAGGTCTTACAATCGATATGCAGATTACTTTGGCGCTTTTTTCTGTTGATTTAGTATATTAGTATCCTTTCTCAGATCTGATCTGACTGATATGAACCAACAAACTGCATTAGGGGTTGCGAATGTTTTCAGAATAGTATAATATTACATTTTTTGTAGCGGGAAATCTGTAAGTAGCTAAAGTGGGTTTGCAGTGGGTGGGACACAATATAAAATTAATCAGCTTTGCTCATGAATATTAATTAGGTCACATGATATTCGCCCGGTCCCAATTGATTTGATTTGGTACGCAAACAAGAACCAGTGTTATTTTAGAATTATTTATATACTATTATAGTTTTTATTAATGTTTTGAATGAACTTTTAGTTTTTATAAAACTCATTTTGGTTTTATTTTAATTTATTTTTTTATCATTTTGTTTTTCAAAAAACATTTTTTTTTGTTTTTTTATAATTCCAAATAGTTTTCATTTATTTTTATTCCAGTTAGTAATTTTAGTACTTAAACTTATTTCAGTTAGATCCCAACATTTCTCATTTTCATTGTATTTATATACTCTTATAGTTTGTATTAATATTTTGAATTAGCTTTCATTTTTATAAAAATGTTTCAGTTTTCATTTTAATTTTAGTTTATTTTTTTGGCAATTTTGGTATGTGCTATTGTTAATTTTATTATAATTTGTTATATATATAATTCCAAATATAATGGAATAATTCCAAACATTTCTAATTTTCATTTTGTTCAATTTTTCCATTTAATATTTCGGTTTTATTTTATATCAGCTTTAACAAAAAATGTTTTTAATAGTTGTAATTTTAGCTAGTAATAACAACACTGGTAAGAACTGCTTGCACTTTCAACATCTGAGCAACTACTGCACACTTTGTATGACGTCACATACGCATCCCATCCTAAATCAGGAAAAAACTACTTGGCATTCCCAAAATGTTTTCATTAAACTTCAAACCACCTACAAATGTGGTTTGAATGAGGTTTAAGATCATATTTAATGCTAATTTTGCTGTTCAGGCTGCAAACAGCGGAACAGATTTGAGTCGGATATGCCAAAAAAATTATTTACATTATTATTCTTTGTGTTGTGGCCATGCAAAACGAATCTCTTAATCTATAATGATTATCTCCCAGATTTGGGGAACTTTACAGAAGTTTTAATGCCTGCTACACCCCGGGTCGGAGGCATTTCCATTTTGATTTGGTCAATTTGAGAGATGCTTTCAAGTCTAATTCACATTTTCCATTCACTGGTATGTCTCTCTCAGCTTTTCCGAGAAATTAATTGAATTAACCTCCGGAGCCGACATGTCATTTTGAAACATACGCTGAATAAAGCCTTGACAGGGCACAACGATAAGCTGCTCTCAGGTCAGACATTTTTGGACTTCACTACGCTTTTCATTCTGAGCCCAGAGGGAAAGCATTCAGAGTTGGTCGTAAGAAAGACGGAAACAGCTACTTTAAAGGGCAAACTAATCAACATGACGTGTCCTCTTGTTCCAGGAAATTAACAATTAAAAAGAGCTTCATGTTGGGTTGATATTTCAGTACATAATTATCAAGCGCTCGAGGAGATGGTGTTATGACTGATCGTTGATTTAACGGTTTAAATATCACTGATTGGACGATGACTCAACGATTAAACGCTCATAAAAGGACATCATTTTTGTCTCAGCGCGAGACCGGACGGGACAAAAAACAGGCAGCTTGGCAAACACAATCTCACTTTTACGCTCAGTATTAAAACCACCACATTCAGATAAAAATACACGGAGCTTTGAACAAAAACGGCACGACAACAAACGATTAAAATCAGTCAGACTGGTCCACGTTACGCTTTGATCCTTCGGTAATGACGACCTGTGAGAGGGGGCGGGGACTGGTGCAATGCATGATGGGATGGGTGGTTAGTTGTTCCGTTTGGGCAGATAGCTCAAGATGTATTCGCCTACGCCGAGGAAGTAGACCACCTGAACGATGCCGAAGAGCGGCGCGATGACGAGAGCTCGACAGTACGCCCCCTTCAGGAAAGCAGTGGGACCTTCGCGGCGTAATATCTTCCTGTGATCAGATGGAAAATGGGCAATGGATCAAAAATGTATTATATTTCCAGTCTAAAGTTGAAATTTTCTGTACCCGAATCGCTGAAATCAGTAGTATTAATGAAATAAGGTCACCTGATGACCTCACTGGCCAATAAAAAGCAAATCACCTGATGCAGTCGGTCACCCCGCTGTAAGTGTCCTCTTGACTCCCTCGAGTCAGTGACTGTAGCCTGGTCTTTATCACTGAAACACACACAAGTCGGTTCAACATACTAAGTTTTGCTAACATACAGGCTCCGTTCCAAAAGCTAGCGAGCTGCTTCAGTGCATACTGCCTACTTAGCATACTGACAGAGATGAAACGTGACTGGTTTGGAACATTCTAGGTAAGCAGAGACTCAATTCAAGGGAGACTCGACTGGCAATTGTTTTGAACAGAGTTTGCATTAGAATGTGTATCACACATGTATCTACAACATTTAATATACAGTATTTAAAAAAAAAAAAAAAAAAAACACTGCCAAAAATATTCTATATTTCATGTTCAGCATTTAAATATAGAAAATAATAATATTGAAAAAAAAATCAATATTTCATTTTTTTTTTTTTTTTTACTGAAAAACATTTAATATTCAGTAATAAATAAACAAAATCTAATATTCAGTATTTTAAAAATGGAAAAATTAAATATTGAAAAATATTTAATATTTAGTAATAAATGATAGACAAAACAAATACTAAAAAAATTATAATATTTAATATTCGATAATAAAAATAGACAAAAACTAAAATGTAGTACTTTAAAAACTGAAGAAAGAAATGGGAAAAATATTCAATATTTACTATTCTATTTATTTAAAAAATACAAAATAAAAACAGAAAAATCTTTCATTTCAGTAACAAAAATAGACAATAGACAAATTATTCAATATTTAATATTTAGTATTTTTCAAAATAGACAAAAATCAATACATTATTTAATATACTGAATAAATAATATTTAGTATTAAAAATCAGAAAAGGTATTCAATACTTAATATTCAGTTTTTTAATTAAAAAAAACGAATGTTGAAAATGTTTAATTAGATTATAATTACATTCATTATAATAAGATTCATTAATTATTAATTGAATTAGATTAGAACAATTTTTATTGATATTTTAAGCATTTGTCATTTCTCTTGCCTTGCCCCTGATCTTTAGTGTATAATTTTCCACTGAGCTCAGTGCATTTTTGGATCGCCTTTACTGCAAAATTAGGACGAAACTAATTTTGTGGTACAGCATTTGCATCAGAGGTATTTCTAGGATGCTTTGTATGTAGGCGGCTCACTAGGTTTTGGAACAGAGCATCAGGATACCAGAACATCACAGACGTTTCAGTAAAGAGAAACCCACCATCTACAGGGTTGACGGCGACGGCGGCTGTGCTGCCCGCAATGCAGCCCGATAAGAACGAGACGTAGAAGGGAGCGGGTCCGTCGGCTCCTCTCTTCCCCAGATTATTCAGATTAGCAAACAGAGGGAAATAAATGATAGAAAACGGGACATCCCTGAAGGGAGAGAAAACACGAAGCTGAGAGTCTGCGTTCTGACGACTGATTGTGTAATAGATTTGCATGTTTGTTCCCCAACCTGAGCAGCGTGGCTCCCAGGCCCTTGTAAAGACCCGCGATGCCCTTTTCCTTCAGTAATTGTCTGGTGAGTTGCATAGCTGTGGGGGACTTCACCTCCACAGGGCCCCCGTGGGTCACAGACTGAGGCATGAGCTTTCTCTGAGCCGCTGCGCACACACACACACACACACACACACACACACACACACACACACACACACACACAGCACATTACAGTATCCAGCATAAACGAGCCCTTACACTCGTTTAATCTGGATCACATTTTAGCACTCTACTCTTGCTAACTTCTTTTTGTAAGCATCTATATGGCAGATATTAACATGAGTAAACTTTAGTAGCTACCAAAACATTGCTTGAAAACATTGTTGAAATGTCCCTTATGTAGAATAACAATGTTTTAAGCTTTTTTGCATATGAATTACTCAGTACCACTGACAATTACTTAATATTCAGTATTTAAAAAAAAGATTTTAAAAAATCTGTATAATATTTATAATATTTATACTAAATAAATAATATTCACCTTTTAAAATAAGATTCAATACAGTTGACAATTACTTAATATTCAGTTTGTTTTTTTTAATTAATTGAAAACATATTTAATATGTAACATTCAGTATTTCAAAAATAATTGAAAACAATTAAAATTGAAAAAAAAAAATTTAATATGCATTATTTATTATATTTTATATGTAATATAGTATGTCATATTTTATAAATAAAAAAGTAATACTGAAAATAATCAATATAATAGTTATGTACTAAATAAATATTCAGTATTTTTTCAAAATTCAGTACCGCTGAATGACAATGACGTAATATCTACTATTTAAAAAAAGAAAACAAACCATTGATAATATATTTCATATTCAAACAAATATCTAAAGTGGAAAAAAACAATTATTATAAAAATCAATATAATATTTAATATACGGATTTAAATAATATTTAGTATTGCTCACAATGACTTAATATTCAGTATGTAAAAAATGTAAAACTATTTAAAATATAGAAAAAACTAATACTGAAAATGTTTCAATATTTAATATTCTGTATTTTGGCAATAAAAATCAATATAATATTGAATACATAGCCATACTGAATAATATATTGATCTATTATTGCTGACAATACCTTTTTATAACAACAGACATAATATTTTATAACATTTAACCTTTCCAGGACTACTATATATATATATATATATATATATATATATGTGTGTGTGTGTGTGTGTGTGTGTGTGTGTGTAAAAGTGGTACACAAATAAATAAACTGCTCAATGTACAAAAATGACAAATCTGACACTAATGAACAGAGAGAAATGTGACCACAAGGTGGCAGTGCTTCCTCTCTCTTCTCTGTCCTGTGTCTTGATTTCTCACTTCACCTCCCTTCATTTCTTCCTCTTTTTAGTCTAGATTCTTACCGATTCTTCCGGCATCTTGCAGCTGAATCTTTAGCATCTCCATTGGTGTTGTAACGATGACCTGCAACACAACGGAAACAAGGTTAGAGGAAACCTCAGAACCAATGAAAATGAGAACAAGCACATTTAAAGGGCCACACGTGTTTAAATAAACTAGGATGAGTAAGAAGTCACAGGTTTGATGCCTAAAGCTGTTTTCAAATGGTTAAACTGGTAGTACAGACACTCGTTTTGTAATTTTACACTTATGTTAACGCCTCTCCTTTAGCTTGCTATAATTGCGCCTATCAGAGCCTTGTCTGAAAGCCTGTACTTTATGCTATTACTGTCTCAAAAAGGAACAACCACATACAAAAACATACGATTAGCATATCCTCCTACACGCTAAGGTTCAAATGCATATCTGCAACCCATTTTACTTTCGTACTGTGACATATTATGGAAAGAAGCTGAACGAGGTTCATACTGTGTAGATGAGTGAAGTTTAGATTAGCATAAACATGAAGCAACATCAGTAACACAGGCGACATGGGGGACGTGTTTATGTGCGCTAGCACCACAATTACACGTTTAATCAAATCTGAAGGGGCTTGTAGGTGGACAAGAAGTGGGTTTTACTGTCCGTTCTCCCTCCGCTCACTGCAAACCTGACTCGGCACTAGCTAATGGGATTATTGGAGTGAGATATCGGTGGTTAGAAACAGCATGTCAATCTTCATCCAGAGTCTGCTGTAATCCCATCATTTAATCCCACATGCTGGAAACCTGTTTATTGACAGGAAGCTGATCACCTCTGAGAAGTCACATGACTGGATCACTACAATGCGTATAACTCAGTTAGTTAAGTCAGTCAAGAAAGCTGTCAATAGTGGAACGCAACGCAATGCTTAGCGCATTTAGTCGTTGTGCTACTCCGGCCACTTTATTTTCTTTTTCCATCTGGAATAAAATGGTTTTATTTATAAATATAATGTGCTGATTGAGTTTATGATCAATAATTAAAGGGGTCATATGATGCAATTTCATTTTTTCCTTTCTCTTTGGAGTGTTACAAGCTCTTGGTGCATAAAGAAGATCTGTAAAGTTGCAAAGACTAAAGTCTCAAATCCAAAGAGATATTCTTTATATATATATGTATATATATATATATATATATATATATATATATATATATATATATGTATGTATGTGTATGTACTGTATATATAAAATACAATTCTATATATATATATATATAGAATAGACAAATATATAACAAAATAAAATATAAATTAAATAAAAAATGTTTAAGATTAAGTATTAAAATGACTAAAACTTAATAATTTTTTTAATATAGATTTTTAATGTATGCATATATGTAATGAAATAAAGTTCATATATAAATATATTAAATGAAAATTGTAAAACTAAAAATATTGCTTTGGCAATTACCTGACATAAGTTTAAGATGAAGTACTAAGTTACTAAAACTGAAAGAAAAATAAATGAAAGCTAAATAGAAATATATAAATAAAAATAAAATTGACAAAAGCACATAACAAGATAAAATGAATAAAAGATAATTAAAATGAAATGAAGATATAAAAAGAAAAGCTAATTCAAAATATTAGTAAATAAAGCAAGTATATGCGTTTTTTTTTTTCATTTTATTCAGATCTTTGGCTTTTCATCCAACATTTTTTAAAGCAACATCCCAAAATCTGTGAATGGAAACCCGCCTCACTAATCCCAGGAACCTGTGGCCGTTTCTGCAGATGTTTTCTGTATAAAAGGAGTATTTTAGGATGGTATTGTGGAAGAATATGCACATTAATGAATGGAACGTCATGAAAACCACTTGGCTCCAGTATAATAAGCAGAGCTGGTTCTGAATGAGCACCTGCTTCAGGTGACAGTGCTCAACAAAGGCTGTTTGTGGCAGATGAGCTCACGCGTGTGTGATGTCAATGTTTAATGGGAGTGTGCTTGCACCCTTAATGCATCTGTGTTTTGTCTCTTAGGCCATTACAGACACAATGATCTGTCTGCTGCTGAATCATCTGTGTGCACACTTAAATAAAATAATAGTGGAACATCTATTAATGGAGGCTGTGTGTGTTTGCATACTGACCTGACACGTTCCCGCGCCGCAGCCGGCTAGCATCTCTCGCGGTAGAGTGAGTTTCTGCCTGAGGGAACGAGAGATGACGCGCAATCAGTGTGTGTGAGCGCCTCTCTCGTTATCAGCACACACACCGGGGGTCGTTAATAATTCACACTCTGACTCGCCGGTCAATAATTCACCGGTGCCATTTCTGGTCGCCATGGAGACGCCGCCGAGCAAGGCATTGTGGGTATTGTCTGTGTGCTTCCACCCTTATTTAATATTAATGTGGGTCTGGTAACGTGATACTGTGTGCTGAATTGATTGAGATGTTTGACAGTGTCGGTATGTCACTACTGTGGCTGTATAAGGTGGTAATACCACGGTATGGTATTGAGCTGTGTGTGTGTTTTTGGACATGTGGACATGTGTCTGTGTGTATGTATTTATCAAATAAATAAATATACGTGTGTGTGTGTGTATATGAAAGAGTGTGTGTGTGTGTGTGTGTGTGTGTGTGTGTGTGTTTTTGTCTCACCCGTCCTTAGAGAGGTGATATCTGAAGAAATCATTTGCTGCAAGCTTGATGGCCTTTTCTGGAGTGACGAGAGTTAAGTTCACGGCTGCACCTGAGAGAGAGAAAAACATACATTCTCAATGACATCATTCACAAAATATTCTCTTAGTTGACAATCAACTAGTCTACTGACATACCTCTGTACATGCCGAAGTATCCTTCTGAGCGGATGGTCTTAATAAGGCAGTCTGACCTGCAGAGCACAGTATATATGATGCACAAGTGAATCTAATGAACTGATTCGACTCGTCTGTTTGAACACTCACATGCTAGTATAAGGTAACGCCAATCAGTCCCGCCACACCGCCGTTTATTAGCTTGGCAGGCAAACTGGAGCGAAGCATGAGACATAAAAGAGACTCGTAAAAGAGATCTTAAGTATTGCTGGGTTTTGGGTGCTTGCTAGTGCTTTATTATGCTGTTGCTAAGGTGTTCTGAGTGGTTGCTAGGGAGTTCTGGGGTCAAAAGAGTTCAACACCAAGTCCAAATAGTGATACTCAAACTCACCTGATCTGTTTGTCAGCCATTTATCTGGCTCCCTGTACGTCTTCAGTGTGTGTGTTTAAGGCGTCGGAGAGTGCAGTCTTTGCAGATTTCTGTGTGTTTTTGGATTTGGATTTCAGTCGATTCACCGTCCTCTGGCTGATCTCTGAAAGACACACACACAGAGATTGAGAGGATATTAGTGTGTTTCTGATACAGGTGTCATCTATCACTGTTTGACTCCAGAAATTCTTCAAACTGGACTCGCTCTTTCCTTTCCTTCCCCATCTGTTCCTCTCACCTCATCTCTCTGTTAGGGCTGGGTATCGATTCAGATGTCCCGATTCGATTTCGATTGGC
>NW_015548244.1:380747-397758 GCF_001515605.1 Sinocyclocheilus anshuiensis | reverse complement strand
GTGTGTGTGTGTGTGTGTGTGTGTGTGTGTGTGTGTGTGTGTGTTTAAGGTGTCAGAGTGCAAGTCTTTGCAGATTTTTGGGTTTTGGGATCTCAGTCTATTCACCGTCCTCTGGCAGATCTCTGAAAGACACACAGAGAGAGAGAGAGAGAGAGAGAGGGGACATTAGTGTGTTTCTGATACAGGTGTCATCTCTCACTGTTTGACTCCAGAAATTCCTCACACTGGACTCACTCTTTCCTTTCTTTCCTCATCTGCTCCTCTCACCTCATCTCTCGATGTCTTATTTTTATTCCTATCGCATTTTGCCAGATGCACAGTAAGTTTAAAATAGTTCCTCGGGCTCATGCCGTCTGATTCACGACACGCACAGCGAGCGGCTCCTAACATGTCTGTCTGTCTCACAGATAAGTTGTTTTTTGTAAAATTGGTATCAACTCTATTTTAAACTATATTTACTTTTGTAATATATCATTTCTGATTGAAACACAACATGCAGGGCAGAACCTGAGTTCATCCTTTGGGAATTAACGGGATGATGATAAATGGTCTCTAAATGAGAAGAGGTAGAAAAATAAGAGGCCAGACATTAAAAAAAAAGTCATTTCAGAGTAACTTTGAAAGATTATGAAGACAAACATTTGCTTTATTAGAAATAACAAGCACATACTGTCCACAATAAGAACAGAAAAATGGATTAAGAGAGAAAATCGAGTCAGTTCTGTTTTCATGTTGACTATTTAAAACTAATGAAAAACTGGAAAAGCTAACAACTAACTGAAATAAGATTAAATTATTATTATTATTAATAAAAATAATATAATTATTACTAAATTATTAATTATTAAGATAAGAACGAAATAAACAAATACAGTAATAATAATTAATATTATTAATTATATAATATTAATATATATATATATATATTAGATGAAAAACAGAAAAAACTCCAATTAAAATTAGAAACGCTTTAACAACTAACTTAATAATATAATAATAAATACAACAATTACTATTATTATTATTAATAATATTAATACATATAAATATTAGATGAATAACTTAAAAAAAGTTAAACAAAAATTAGAAATGCTTTGACAGTTGAAAGAAGTTAAAGTTGAAGTACTAAGATAACTACAACTAAAACGCAAATAAAAAATAGAGCTATATAGAAATACTAAAAATAATTTTTTACTGGAAATACAAAAATAACATATTCAAAATATTATTAAATACTGTAATAGTATATAAATAATACAAAAATAGCACATGACATTTTTAAAACAGTTATTTTGTGCTCTATATAAATAATATTAATACATAAAAACTATTATTAATACTATTATTAATAATTAATAATATTACTAAATATAATTAGATAGAAAAAAACGAAAATCTAAATTAGAAATGCTTTGACTGAAATAATTATTAAATACTGTAATAGTATATAAATAATACAAAAATAGCACATGACATTTTTAAAACAGTTATTTTGTGCTCTATATAAATAATATTAATACATAAAAACTATTATTAATACTATTATTAATAATTAATAATATTACTAAATATAATTAGATAGAAAAAAACGAAAATCTAAATTAGAAATGCTTTGACAACTAACTGAAATAGGTTTTATATATACAATATACATACAGTGTGTTATGCAAATGTACATTAAAGTGATAAATAATGACAATATGTATGTTTTGTTGACACTGGTCCTGATGGAAAGCACTTTTACAATCTCTTTGGTGGCAGCACTTCAAACTAGTGCGGTTACTGAAACGTTGTTTAACTTTCCTGTTGCTGTCGAAACTTTCCTTAATGTGTAGAATTAAAGCTACAAGAATTATGCCAGGATCTTAAAGCATGTTCCATTAAACACATGACCAACAACCCAAACCATTCTCTATATTCAGCACTGAAGTGATGGTCATAATCTTCGTGATAAACAGGCAGAAGGTCAGGAGGCGTTTGAGAGGAACATGTGTGTGTGTTTCCTGCTAATCGTATGTGGAATTTGAACGACTTAAAGGCGGTCAGACTTTCTCCCTCGTTCCTCCCCTCCGTTCAGCCAATCAGCACGTCTCTCTCGCTCTGTCCCCTCCCTCTCTTCGTCCTGCCCTCCACTCATGCGTTTCCTGATTTCTGCTGACTGGACTGGACTCCTCTACCTTCAATTCTGCATTTTCTCTATCTGGTTTCCTCTTTTTCCTTCACTCAGAGAGAGTTACCATAGACCCAAAAATATAGCCTGTTAGATCAGCACTAACCAACACTAACCAGTCTGGACCAGCTTGAAATCTTATGGTGCTTTCAGCAGGACTATTATTGTTCCATCCTACTCTCAGTATCTTTCTCTTCATCCGAGAGAACATCAGGTCTGTTTTGACTGGCACAATGTTCCTACTCTCAGTGAATAACACAGATATGTCATATATTTTGCAGAGTCTCTGAGGCTCATGAAGGTCAAGCAACAATGATAGAAGAATAAATCTTACAAATCTTTTTTGGGGGGATTTGAAAATTTTAATTTTGAAATTTACTGAGATCTCCTGCTTCTCAGATGTTTCTCCTGAGAAAAGACTCCAGTACATCTCTCCTGTAGAGTTTCAGAAAAGATCTCAATCTCTCAAATTGTGTCAAAGTCTCAATCAAAAGTCAAAGATCTCAATATGACCTCAGATATTTCTCATCAAATTCACAAGATCAAATGATCTGAGCTGCTATCCACATTTCAGTTCAATTTATTAATAAGGAACACTACAACTGAAGCTAAAACATTTACAAATCTGTAATTGAAATAAAGTAGAAATAAAATAAAATATGAATATAATATTTTTTTAAAACTTCGACAAAACATGGCAACTAACTGAAGTAAATAAGTATAAGCTGAAGTACTAAAATGACTGTAACAATAATAATAAACTGAAATCAAATTAAGCTAAATAGAAATAATAAAAACCTAAAAAAAAAATGTCAATTACAAAATTACTAAAACTTTATCTAAAATTAAAATAAAAATTTAAGTTAATTCAATATATTAATAAATAATATAATGTTATATAAATATATTTAGGTAATTGACATAAGGCTGAAATAAAATATAAATATCAAATAAAAAATAAACTAAAAAAAAACTTTTAAGAAACTTTTTACAATGTGAAATGTTGCCTGAAATAAACAAGTTTAAGCTTAAATTCCAAAATTACTAAAACTAAAAATAATAATAAACTGGAATAAAATAAAGTTAAATAATAAAAATATTAAAAACAACTAATAAAATGACAAAAGCATGCAACAAAAATATAAGGTAAAATGAAAATGAAAATTCATTTTAGGTGCTCATTCAAAATATGAATAAATAATAGAATATTATATTTAAAAATCAGTAATTGAAATAAAATAAAATATAAATACTAGATAAAAAATATTTCAGTTTAAGCTGAAGTACTAAAATTACTAAAACTACAATAAATGTAATAAATTAAAGCTAAACAGAAATATTAAAAACAACTAATCAAAACGACAAAAACACAATAATAATAAACTGAAATCAAATTAAGCTAAATAGAAATAATAAAAACCTAAAAAAAAAATGTCAATTACAAAATTACTAAAACTTTATCTAAAATTAAAATAAAAATTTAAGTTAATTCAATATATTAATAAATAATATAATGTTATATAAATATATTTAGGTAATTGACATAAGGCTGAAATAAAATATAAATATCAAATAAAAAATAAACTAAAAAAAAACTTTTAAGAAACTTTTTACAATGTGAAATGTTGCCTGAAATAAACAAGTTTAAGCTTAAATTCCAAAATTACTAAAACTAAAAATAATAATAAACTGGAATAAAATAAAGTTAAATAATAAAAATATTAAAAACAACTAATAAAATGACAAAAGCATGCAACAAAAATATAAGGTAAAATGAAAATTCATTTTAGGTGCTCATTCAAAATATGAATAAATAATAGAATATTATATTTAAAAATCAGTAATTGAAATAAAATAAAATATAAATACTAGATAAAAAATATTTAAGTTTAAGCTGAAGTACTAAAATTACTAAAACTACAATAAATGTAATAAATTAAAGCTAAACAGAAATATTAACAACAACTAATCAAAACGACAAAAACACAAAAATATTAAAATATCAAAAAGCTAATTCAAAATATGAATAAATGCTATATTAGTATATAAATAATACTAAAATAACCCTGCTCTATACTTTTTGTGCATGTCATCAACTTTAGTATATGAAACATGAGAAACATCTGAGAAAAAGTAGATACTTCAAATAAATAGTCTATCAAGTCTCCCGAGCAAAGAAAGAGCAACATCTGAGCAATGAACGTTTACTGTTCAGCTTTCAGTTTCAGTCCATAGAGGAACAGAAGAAGCTGAGAATGATGTGTTTGTGTTATCAGTGGTTTGGTCTTGTGACAGCAGGACAAGACTGAAGACAAGATATCTTTCTGTCTGTGTCTAAAAATCAGCACAATCAAATCAAATCAGAAACTAGTCTCACGTACCTAGACCTCAGACTCAACAGCGCATAACTGACCCAAACTGACCAACCAAATAGCAATTATCTTGCTACCACCGTAAGCACCTAAACAACTATTGCACTCTAAAGACGTTTAATGCCACTGAGGAGAAAATAATGTCAATGAATGAGCACCCAGCATGCACCAGAAAATATGCGTGTGCTCTTTAAAACCAACAATAAAGCACTCGCCGCATGATATCAACGCCAACCACCTAATGCTGCTCTGATCTTCATGCTTCTCCAGCAAGGGCGAGTCTGAATATTTCTACTCAACAGAATTGAGATAGTTTCCATGGAAATGGACTGAAAAAGGCTTTGAAAATCCTATGATTGAGAGCCAGAGATTTCCACATGTCTTACAGCAGATATCAGGCCCGCCGTTTATGTGTGTGTGAATGTAAACGTACAGCGCTAATATGTTCATACACACCTGTGCTGACTAACAGTCAAATAGTAAGACATTCATCACTCATAATTTTGTCTTACATACGCTACTGTTCAAAAGTGTGGGGATTTTTTAAAATAAACTAACTTTTATTCAGCAAGTATGCATTAAAGTGATCAGTAAAATTATTTATAATGTTACAAAATTTCACAAAAATCAGTTTTCACAAAAATATGAAGCAGCACAACTGTTTTCAGCATTGCTAATAATAAGAATCAGCATATTAGAATGATTTCTGAAGATCATGTGACACTGAAGACTGGAGTAATGATGCTGAAAATTCAGCTTTGCATCACAGGAATAAATTACATTTTAAAATGCATTCAAATATAAAACAGTTATTTGAAATTGTAATAATATTTCACAATTTTTACTATATTTTTGATCAAATAAATGCAGCTTTGGTGAGCAGAACAGACTTCTTTAAAAAGTAAATAATTCTTACCGACCCCAAACATTAATTTTACTACACAAAAACACCAAAAATGTCCAAAAACCAAAACTAAACCATTGTATTACTGTAGTACTATTTACAAAAAAAAAAAAAAAAAAACTTTTTGGGATTTTACTGTGGTACTTTTCTGTAAGGAAAACCATAATCACAGAGGTCAACTATAAAATACATCCATTAACGTTGTTTTTCTGCCAAATGGAGGGATGCAAGAATCAGTGAGGATGGAGGAGTGTAAAGAGAGAGAGAAGAGGGCGCTGTAATGGGAGACAGCTGGGTGGGAGGAGAGAAAAGACGGAGGGAGAGGAGGAGGAGAAGAAAGTAGGTGAAGCCGACCTGAGATCACAAGCAGCTGCTGAAGCCAAGAACTTCACAATCAGTCATTCTGGACACACCACCGTTTCTTTCTGGAAAAGCCCAGCTGGAAAATAATTCTAGTCTGAAATTTATGATCATCAGCTGATCTGCCAATGGTTTCAACCTGGTTGATCATCTCGGTTTAAGGAGTCATATGAAGCGATTTAAATTGTTCCTTTCTCTTTGGAGTGTTACAAGCTCTTGGTGCATAAAGAAGATCTGTAAAGTTGCAAAGACTAAAGTCTCAAATAGAGATATTCGTTATAAAAGTTAAGACTTGTCTACGCCCTCCTAAAACGCCTCGTTTAAACACGCCCCCACATGTCTACGTCACTGTGTGGGAAGATTTGCATAACACCGCCCAAATGTTCACGCAAAGAAAGAAGGCGTAACTTTTTATTTTACAGCGTAAACTCGCTGTAGTATTGTTGTTGCCGCGGCCGCCATGTTGTGGAGATGCTGTGTGTTTAGTAGCGCTTGTTTGTTGTTTCTCCGATCACAAATGCAGACATTGTTTTATGTTTACACCGTGCGATGCGCGATACGCAACGCAACGCGTAAAAACACAGTATAAGTCAGTAATCAGTAATTATGTCCCCACTGGATGCAACAAATGCCTCGTTTGTAATGGGTTTTATTGGTTTTGTCTCGTCGCTCCAGGACACGGCATCACAATGTGGTAAGGGGCGTAACATTTCCGTCACACGCTTGAGGTATTCAGCCAATCACAACGCACTGGATAGCTGGCCAATCAGAGCACACCTCGCTTTTCAGACCGCTGAGCTTTGTAAAAATCGACGCGTTTCAAAAAGGCGGGGCATAGAGGAGCAACAATAATGTACAGTATGTGGAAAATAATGTGTTTTTTTAACTTTAAACCGCATAAACACATTGCATTACACCAAATACACAACATAATGTTCTTTTTAGCAACGTCATATGACCCCTTTAAGATAGTTAGAGCTTGTAAAGAAACAAGCTCTTAAAAACAGCCTAAAATGGAAAGTCATCCCTCATGTCATTCCATAGGAGTTTAGAAGAACATTTCTTGTCCATAGAATAAAAATGATACTGATTTATATTATAAAGCTCTACAAAAAAACACCATAAAATTACGTTCTGAACCTCCTAAAGTCATAAAAATACACTATTTGATTCTGAAAATATATACACTACTGTTCTCAAGTTTCAGGTTGTTAAGAATTTGTAATGTTTTTGAAAGAAGTCTCTTCTGCTCACCAAGGCTGCATTTATTTTATCAAAAATACAGTAAAAATCGTAATAATGTGAAATATTATTACATTCTAAAATAACTGTTTTCTATTTGAATGTATTTTAAAAAGTAATTTATTTATGTGATGCAAAGCTGAATTTTCAGCATCATTAATCCAGTCTTCAGTGTCACATGATCCTTCAGAAATCATTCTAATATGCTGATTTTACATTGTGCTTCAAACCCAGAATAGTCCAGCTGTGCTTGATTCTAATCACCACACATGACAGAGAGTGAAACTGAACAACCATATACTGCGTTTAGCTGCTACTGTAAGGAAAAAAACAAACACAGATGAATAAATATCAGCATCCCAGTGAGCAAATATTACAGTGATACTGAGATGCATCAGGAGCGGACAAATATTAATAACATAAAGACTACAGTCAGTTATTAGAGGGATCTTAATGTCTACTTTTTAATGGTTTGCTTGAACTCATTTGTAAATCATTTGACTTTCAGAAGTTATTTTGTTTAGGACTAAATCTGTGAGATGGGAACAATATTGTTAAAATTAATATTATTTGGAATATTATGCTGTTAACAGTTTTGTTGATCCTGTTTGTTGAAATCATTCTAATTTGCTGATCAAGAAATATTTCTTATTATTATCAGTGTTGAAAGCAGTTGTGCTGCTTCATATTTCTGTGGAAACCATGATACATTTTTATGCATTTTATACATTTTATTCTGTGCATGGCTTCTGCAAAAACACTTTTAAGTGATGAATCAAAAGATCAGTTAATTGAGTCTTGAACAGGTTTATAGAAATGACCAGTCAAAATGAATTAATTCACTAAAATGCATCAGTTTCATAAAAGAAAAAAAAAGGTAATGGTACTAAATATACTTTATAATTTTTATTAATTTCAATCTTTTAATATAATGTGTGTGTGTATTATATATATACTTGAATTTATCAAAAACTAAATTTTAAAAAGCAGAAAGAAAGAAAGAGAGAGAGAGAGAGAGAGACTAACTCAGCATCTAGTAGATTTGCAGTCTCAGAGTTTGACTGGTGAATCAGTGTGTGCAGAAATGATAAGATGAGAGTGATGAATATCAGCCACTCAGAGCATGAGCTCTCGCTGTCTGCTGTTTAACTGATGTACAGTACTCTCACCAGTGTGTGTGTGTGTGTGTGTGTGTTCAGACCGTATGTAGTTTCACTCTCTCTTTCTCTCACTCTGCTCACTATTAAGCCGGTAAGAGTTTAAAGAAGAGTGTTAAAGAAGTGTGTGTGTGTGTGTGTGTGTGTGTGTGTGAACACAGAGTTGCATTTAAATTAAATTACGTAGGCACAGTGAAAATGAAACAACATTATTTAAATTCTTTTAAAATGTATTCTATTATTTGAGCGAGACAGTACGGGAAAATCTTCATACGACTGTGACTGAAGGACAACTTACAAGAAGTCTGTTATCTGCAAGGTGTTCTGCTCTTCTTAACTAGTTATCGTTCACCTTTGCCCTGCCAGCGGTCGTTTAACTTACACTAAAGTTCACCTGAGACCAGATTGTGCTTGAAAGACACACATCGTAAAGGTAAAGATTAGTCAATATGAAACAGCAAATATCTTGACGATTTGAAGCAACCTACAAAGAAAGTACTACCGTGTTTTTAAAGCATGGTACAATACCACAGTATTCTTTGAAGCAGAATATAGTAACACTTAAATTCCATCATGGTATATGATTATTGTAATAATGCAATGTCATGGTATTTACATGGTACTCCAGAGTATCAGCATAAAAAACAAGGTATTACCTTGCTATGGTGTTCAAAATGCTAACACTATGGTATTTTGAAATACACCACGGTACTAAAATGCATGTATTATGGCATTTACATGGTATTTCAGGGTAACGTGTCCAAAATACCATGATTCTGTAGCACTTTTTTGTAAAGGTTGTTTGATTTTAGTCCAAGGACGCAATTATTAATCGCTGGAAAGCAAACTGCTAGAATATGCAGAAGAGAGAAGAAATATTTGCAGTATGTGAACGACATAATTCTGCTGCAGATAATAGCGTTCAAATCCACGAGAGGCTCAAGAGCACGCGCCGCAGCGCCCTGATGTTGCTGATGATCCGCACAGACATAACGTCCGTCTTTAACGGCCTTTGGGCGGATTCCGCGGGGCCGGTTATTCCCGCGGGGATCAAACCCGACTGACTAACGGACGGGGCGGTGCAGAAACGCGCAGACGGAACGCGTGCTGCTGTCTGATGCGAAACAGATGTTCGCGCGCGGAACGCGGCCGTTAGAATGAACGAAGCTGTCAAAGACGCGCTAATTACCGTTTGCCGGTTTGATCCGTCACGGTTGATTTTAGACGCCTTCTCGCGATGGGGAATCGTGTTGTGCCACATAACGGGAAACGATCCGTCACATCACATTATATGAACCGCTGTACCGTTATTTCTGTTTATTCTGCTGACTGACATAATCTTTACCACGGTGACCGATCAGATCATAAATAATTCTATTTTAACAGTTTCCTCACGTAAAACAAATGTCAATATTAATATGATACAAATGCTCGGCAAATAAATAAGCGCTTAACCGCGTTACATACCGGATCCTGCAGTTTTGTCCCGTTACTCCGGGTTATTATGGCTTCATGTGATGTTCTTCCTCCGGTGACGGTGTGATAATAGTTAAAGCTGCCGGTGTTACTAGCGTTCGTGTGTGTTTGGAAGAAAAGGAGGGAGTAAAAGCACGACACGACAGGAGGAGAGGACGGGAGAAAGTCAGTGTTTCGGTCGCCGCCTGCTGGCGCGTGCTGTCGGTTACGGCGCCGTCAGATTTTTTTCTGCTGTTTAAGCAAAGGTAAAAAAAAAAAATAAAAATAAAAAAAAAAGCGTGCTGACGTCATCGGCGTAAAAAAAAAAAAGTGTGCTGACGTCATCGGCGTGACGCAACGGTGACCTTGAGTTAAAACACATGGAAGGATGGAGCGCCCTTTGGATCGAGGAATATTCCTCACTTGTGGGAAAGAGAACAGGAGAATGAACATCACTGATTTAATAATTTAATCATGTAATTTGGATTGTGCAGATGTTCATAATGCTGTGCGGGGATGAACGTCACGAGATCTGTCAAGAACATGGCCTGGTCATATTGCACTACAAAATGATTTTGATTTTGCATAAAGATAAGATCAAGCCTATTTTTATGTCCCTTGGGATTTTTGCATTGTACTTTTTTTTTCATAATTTCATGACAAATAAGCACCTTTTACTCCCAACTTCTATCTTACATATAGTAACACAGCATTCTCATAACCATGAAAATTACATATGGGTGTGTGTGCGCGCGTATATATTTTTAAATTTGAATTGTAAAACTATATGAGCTGTAAAACTTATGGAGAATGCAGTTTTATTTTTATTATTAAATTGCACAACATGTGTATCTCATGATGGTATTTAATATACTGCTTTATTATTTTAAATTTTTTTTTAAGTACAACTGTATTGTTATATAAGCCCATTTTTTTCAATGATTTCATATGTAATATTTATTTTAATAATTAAATATAATTAAGTTATATTTCATTAATTATTATTATATATCTATCGATCTGTCTAACTATATACACACACACACACACACACACACACACACACCAAAAATATGAAATATGACCCTTTTTGAGAGGCTGCTTGGGATTCACCATATACATAAAAAAAAAACATTTTGATTGTTTTTTGGTTAAAACACTAAAAAAACATGTAACAAATACTCATGGCTCATTTGGCTCAGTGTAAATGTGCAGCATTGTGTCTCACTACAAATAAAATACATCTGCTGGACACTGTGAGTTCGAGAGGCACAGGAGAGAGAGACAGGCGTCTAATGGAGACATCATTCAGACAGCTGCTCTGAGACCCAGAGACTGTCCTGTGAGATGAGACTCTTTACTGTATGTCCATGTGTGTCACTGTGTTGGTCTGCAGTGCTGCTGGTGGGAGTTTATATGTCATGATGTTGGCAGCCGCTCTCAGCAGCACAATCATCCTAATGGTGTGAGTGTGTGTCAGCTGGACTGAGGGTCTGCAGAGCTCGCTGGTGTCTGCAGTCCGACTCTCTTTAGCGATTCTTCATACTTCCTCTTCCCCAGAGTCACTATGTCCTCTACTTCCTCCGCCAAGTCCCGCCTACCACTGTCCACCAGCGCTTTCATCAGCTGTTGCACCGCCCCTGGCCCCGCCCCCTGTTGCCCTCTCGCCCAATGAAAGAGCATCGCCAATACCTGGGCCCCAAAGTTGTCCCTGACAAAACAAACACAGGGAGATGCCAGTTTATTTTTTATTTTTTTTACTATTACTGTTACTAAACTGATCTGTCTCCCATTACTGTACATTTTTGTCATAATTAAAGTATACAGAGATATAATTAACTAAATTAAATATATTATATAATTAAATCAATAATAGATAAATAACAAAAAATAATAAATAATATATAATGAAATGTTGCAATAAATAAATAAAAATTAAATTAAACATGAGTCTAAATATCACATTTTTGAATTGATTTCATAACACCTTTAACTCAATTGTATTGATGTAATCCCAAAAAAAAAAAACTGCATTCTCATCAGGGTCATTATTGTTAACTAAAACTAAAATCATAAAAAACATTTTCATCACTTGAAATAAAATAAACAATAACAGAAATGAAAATAAAATACAAATCTTAAACTAATTTTCAGATAGTTGCCAAGGAAACATTTCTCATTTTGATGTAGTAAAATAACTAAAACTAAAATGAAAATAAAAATTAATAAAATATATAGTATATACGTATATATAATATATATATATATAAAATAAAAACAGAAACACAACATTTTTACAACTTTTAGCTAAAATTAAAAAGTATAAAATATGAAAATAAACCCCAATTGAAAATATTATAACTATAATAGTATCTCAAAAATACTAAAATAACATTTATATTATTATTATTACTATTATTATTCCCATCGAAAATAATGGGAATAGTAAAAGAGAATAATCTGAATTAGAGTAATGAGAATTGAGGATAAAATGTCTTAAATAAATAAAAAAATTAAATTAAATGCATGCCTAAATTAATAAGGAATAATATTATTAATGTAAAATTAAAAATGACATAATGTGGCATAAAATATGCTTTGAAATGAAAAATTATCAGAAATGTCCTTGAAATAAATACATGCATTTTGTGACTGACATTGTTCGTATTTTTATTTAATTGAAACATTTCAGAACTTATTTAGTTTTTCATAATTTATTCAGTTTTGTCTGCTATATTGCTCCTTAATAATAGAACACATTTATTGACATGTAACTCGAACTAAGAGACACTGGGGTTTAAAGACAAAAAGACAAACAGACTACAGAACAGGACGTGGAGGGCTTGACAAACTGAGCGTGCATGCATGCGTGTGAGTGTGTACCGTCTCCTGCAGTGTCCCAGATGGCTGAGCCATTAACACAAAACACTCTTAATTTCGGTCCTCCATCACTCACTGTCACACTGCCTCTCTCTCTCTCTGTAAGCATTTCCCAGAAATTATAAGTGATTTTACACCAGCACAAACACATCTGTGCTGGAAAATCTGATCTTAAAGGGATAGTTCACCTTCAGTTGCTGGAAGTCAATGGGGACCAGCAACTGAAGGTGAACTATCCCTTTAAGATTCTTGGATCTGTTATTAAAAGCTCTTGAAAATGAATGAGGTCATACTGATCTGGCTTGATAATAATTCCTGGACTGTAATTAACATTCAATGAGTCAGTATTCAGAAATAGCAAATGTTACAAGATGCAATAAATGTGAATACTGTAACGACCTATTTTGGTGGAAAAATGTATAATACAATTTACATCTAATCTGTTACTACTTGCCCTGTTGAAATCTGATTGCATCATTGAATGCCACAGGAATTGTTAAGTGGATCTGGAGATCACATGTGCTGTAAAATCTGTAGTAAATCAGTCCTGTAATAAAGACTGAATGTGCTGTTGGCCTCTCAGCAGACATTAACAGCGCCATCTGCTGGCTCTGATCTGGTGCTCACCTGTGCTGGTTCCGGATGCGTTCCAGCTGGTCGTAGCTGATGCCCAGGTTGATGCCGATATTCTGCCACTCTTGGTTGATGCGTAAGGAGATGGACAGCAGGTTGGTCTGTGTCAGGTAGCCGCTCTCTGGGTCGCCCAGGTTCAGCTCGCCGGAGATGCTCCCATCACAGTCTGCGTTCTGTGTGTGTATATGATAAAACAATACTTATTCATCTGTCAGAGGTTACATTATAGACTGAAATGCTACACAAAATGAAAAAAAATATGTGATTTGAACTTGAGATATTTTTCATGGGCTGTGTTCCTAACAGTAGTGAGCTCACTGTCTACTGTCTACATAGGCAGCATCCTAACCAAAAGGAAACCTAATAAGCAACTGATTTGAATTCAGTGCAGTTAATAGTCACTTATAGCAGACATTCCACACAATTTGCACACAAGAAACCTGACAATCGGTCAAGTATGATTCTAATACATTAGCGATCTGACATTAGCAGGCTGCTACTAAGCACTTTAATTTGTGCATTTTAATTGGAACTATTTTCTATGAATACTTACATATACTGAATGGATACTTAAACAATATTTAAGTACATAATAATACAAATATGTGACCCTGGACCACAAAACCAGTCATAAGTGTACATTTTTCGAAATTGAGATTTATACATCATCTGAAAGCTGAATAAATAAGCTTGATGTATGGTTTGTTACGATAGGACAATATTTGGCCGAGAAACAACTATTTGAAAATCTGGAATCTGAGGGTGCAAAAAAATCTAAATATTGAGAAAATCACCTTTAAAGTTATCCAAATTAAGTTCTTAGCAATGCATATTACTAATAAAAAATTACGTTTTGATATATTTACGGTAGCAAATTTACAAAATATCTTCATGGAACATGATCTTTAATTAATGTCCTAATGATTTTTGGCATAAAAGAAAAATCGATCATTTTGACCCATACATTACAATGCAATGTATTTTTGGCTATTGCTACAAATATACCCCAGTGACTTAGTTAAGACTGGTTTTGTGGTCCAGGGTCACATATACTTTGTTATACTATTATAATATTTTAAAATACACATTTATATTATAATAATATAATATGAATTATTATTATATATATTGGATTTATAAAAATATACACACATAGCATTCCATTAGTAATATAAGAATAATAATATATTAAACTACAAATAGATTTATATATTATTAATGTAACTCTAAATATATTATTAATGTAAATATTTAAACATACATTTTCACTAAGCATTGCATCCTTTAAAATATACTTACTGTATGTATAGATATAGAAAATAGAAAAGAAAATAAATATTATGTATAAATATAATAATTGTATTTTAAACTATATATTGTCGCTGAGCATTACATTTAGGATCAAGACTTAAGAGCGATATCTTATAATACACAACATAGCATTGTGGTTGTGGTTTGGGACAGAGGCATAATTTTCTAGATCTTCGAGATCGCTCACAGCAATCCGTAGAGGAAGCGTCGCCATCCACTGGTTGTCATGACCTTTTCTTTTACTCGCCACTTCCTCTGGAAGATCATTGGGCACTTCACCCCTGTAAAATGACACCTAGAAGGACACACATCTTATTACATTACATTTGACTTGAAATACTGGGCTGATCCAACAACTGTGACCCCTGAACGCCCCGTGTCCTGTGCCCGTCTCACCTGTCCTCTCACGGTGCCCTGCTGTGGGTGGGTCGGGCACACGTGCACCTCTTTAATGTTCTTCAGGTGAGAGTAAAAGGTGAATGAGAGTCTGCCATCTTTACAGTCCGGACGGTCTGAGGAAACACATTCCAATTACATTCCGCTAAACAAACTTGAGCTATTATTGTGAATTTATAGTAGGCTGTAGTGTTTTTTGTTTTATGTGTGTGTGTCCACCTGCGCTGATGTCAATGCCTCTCTCAAAACCAGCAAAAAACTGCTCTCCCTCCAGCAGGATGCACAACTCAGACGGCTGAGGACCTTCATACTGCTCCGACAGAGACGCCAACCTGCTCTCAGCCTAAAGAGAGACCAGAAGTGTCTCATTTCGGCATTAAAGTCCTACATCAATATACAAAGCCTATACCTATGAATAAGTTCATAGGTTGACTTCCTGAAGATTGTGAACACCTGGCAGATGAATATTATATCAACTCCTGAGCATCGACCCACAACCTCTTAGCATAATAGCGGCACAGAAATTACACTTCAGCTTGACTACACACACATACACACACACACTCACCTTGTCCGATGGCAGGCACTGCAGCAGAACCTGCTCTGGGTCGTTTTTTTTCTGTAGCGCCAGGAATCGAATCCGGAACTGTTTCAAGCGATGATACATCTTCCTGACGACACCACTAACACACCTGTGAGTGGTGTACCACAACCAGTACCTGAACACACACACACATATATATGACAGACTGTATGGGTTCACGCTTATGTGTGTGTTTATAGACACTCACCATGAGAAGTGTGTGATGGAGAAGACGGCGTAGATGTGCGTGACGTAAAGCGACACCTGAGCAGTGATGTCAGTCCAGGTGTGGGCCGTGGGGTCGCCATGCATCAGGTGCAAACGGGACATGTCCACCATATGTCCTGAACACACACAGACACAGACCTAAAACATGCATCTGCAGTACACACTGTTCTGTTCGATAAATTAAAATGGCAGTCAAATAGCATACTAAAATTGTAATTTACAGAAATATATAGTAATATATATCTGTCTTCATTTTTATAATTAGAGTTAAATCATAATAATTATTACTATCATCATCATTATTATTATTGTTATTCACTTTAATTCCTAAAACTCTAGTGCGAATATAATGTGAACTGAGACACTATTACAATTAAAAAGAGGTTTGAGTCCACTTTAGTCCAGCTTCAAATTCAAAATAAAAACTCTTACTAAAAAGATTGAATATTTGATCTATTTACTTTCACTTCATGTGACCATTAACCAACATCAGAAAACATGCGAATGTGCCATTAAATGACTGAAAATTAACTTAAAATCTTTTAATAATAATTTAAATAAATATTTTACATCTAAGGGGTTCAGCTGACAAAAAAGGTTTGGGAATCCCGGCATTACATAAAAATATCAAAGTATGTGGCATTTATTCTAAAAAAAAAAAAGTACAAGCACACTTTTCAGTCAGTTTTATGTGACAAGTTATCTAACAAGTTTAAGATCTGCTCAGTTTAACAATTAAACCGTTTCCTTGAAAGAAGTGAAGAGTAAATGTGATGCAATACCAGTCACTCCAGGTGGAAGAGGAATCTGCACTGTGATTGGCTGAAGGAAATGTATGCTGGGAGTTTGAGAGAGGCATAGCAGTGGGCTGGCACTTGCATGAGGGTCTCTGGTCAGGTCCTGCACCTCAGACAGCACCACCTGCAGGACCTTATGACAAAAAAATAAAATAAAATAATATATATATATATATATATGGGTCAAAGACGAAAAAGGGTTTAAGCATCAAAACAAAAAGTGTAATACTGCTTTAAATTGTTGGTTTTTCCCCCAAAAAATTTAAAAAGTTTTGTTTAATTTAATTGCAATTTTGTTTTTGTTTTTCTGAGTAAAAAATAAATATCATATATTTTACATTTTTTAATTGTGCCACCCTCCTAGGTTTTGCCCATTTGTCAGTAAGAACTTTTTACTCATTTAAAGCACAATAAAATGTAATATGCTCCCTTATTCTTTTATATATTTTCATATGTACAAGTCAGAATAAGCATGTTGTTTGAATTTTTACATAAATATTGTGTTACACTGAATGACAATTTA
>NW_015548244.1:372121-380714 GCF_001515605.1 Sinocyclocheilus anshuiensis | reverse complement strand
CGATTTGTGAGCAAACCAGAGGGGGGGTTGTTTTGAAAAAAACATTTCTGATATTCTGATTTGACCACTATTTATGATAGTACTTGGTTACAATGACACTAATACTTCTTATTTCTGCCAGGAATGCAAAATCAATCGTGAGTTAATGATATTTTGAATAGAATGACACAAACCTGTACATATTCAATCGAGTGTCCTTCCATTTATTTTTGATCAGTGCTTCACTTCACAACATACAAACTTTTACTCAAATGTGTGCACATGTATTCACACGTTTACCTCATATTTCTATAAATAGAATAGAACCATAATTTCTTAAATTTCTTCTCGCAGAAAGATGATTCTCTGCCGATCCATCAGTCAGTATTGCGTGATCATAATTCCCACATTACGGTGACTGTAAACTTCTGCGTTCTATCTCATAATACATTTATAATGCGTCAGTTTATTATATAAAATATCTGCATTAGGTCACAGTAGAGTGAGTTTTGAGCAAAAACAGTGTATTAATCTCATTTTGTCACGCGCGCTGACTTTCTGAAAAGCCCTGCATGGATTGAGATGCGTGAACCAGGATCACGAAACCCAGACGGTCTCTATTACGCAGGAGCGCTATTGTTGTTTGTATCGTCATGTTGCAGTATTTTACTTCATTATTTTTTTTTTTTTTGTAATTTTATATGCTCTGTTGGTGGTTGGTGGGGTAGCATCACCCACGGAGATATTTTTTTTATCCCCACCGGATATATATATATATATTACATATTATATATATATATATACATATATATATAAAACACAAAAATGAATAAAAATAAAAATTTAATTACTTTAATTAAAGCAAAACGTACTTTACTAAAACAAAAATTAAAACAGAAAATATAAAAATTAAATCTGAATCAAATTACCATAATAGCATATCGGTGATACTACAATAACACTGATTCAAACAGTATAGCCGGTTTCAAAAATTTTAACCAGATATTCATACTTTCTACTGTACATTTTAACATTTTGATGATTAATTTACTAAATACCTTACAAAATAAATTATTACCTTTATTTTATTTGATTCGTAATCTTGGCCATCTTATTGCTTTTTGGCCACAATGTAAAAATAATAATCATATTGCATCACTATCGAAAACAGCACGATAATCACATGTGTTAATGACACAAACGGCGAAGTATATTCATGTACAGACCTGCAATGTGACTGTACATGTCTCTGTTGTGCACTCTGGAGGGAAAATAAGTTTGATCCCCGGGTCGAATTGAGACACCAGCAGCGCCCCCTCTGGAGACACAGAGCAACTGTCCAGGAAAGGACGAGAGACGGCCACAAACCACGAGAACTGAGACACACTGCAGCAGGCCAACTGCAAACACACAGATGATAATATATATGTGTGCATTCATGCTCTCAGGACGCTTTACAGGTTTTGGACTGAGAGGGATCTGATTCGCTCACCCGCGCTGGGCGTCCCCCTGGCCTGCAGCTGTGTTTCTCACTTCCCCTCCTGGTCAGAGTGGATAGTGTCGACCAAGACCGACCATCAAACCTGCGAACCGCAACATCACCTTTCCGTGTTTTGTGATATGGAATACACACCTCTACTGGCTAAAAGAGTGACACAGAGAAAAATGATTGTAGCTTTTATTTAAAATATATGTACTTATAAATTATATGAATATAAATATATACACATGTAAATATTTTCAAAATATATATTGTATATGTGTGTATTTATATATACATGATAAATGTACACAGTACACACACATATATTATGTAAATGAAAACTTTTATTTTGGATGCGATTAATCACGATTAATCGTTTGACAGCACTAATATAAATGATTATATATTTATTTTATTTTATTATTTATACATTATAAAAATAGAGCTTTCACTCTAAGCTCCCCCCCCACTTAAAAAGAATTATAATTATTATACTTTATTAATATTTATATATTTAATTATAATCAATAATATATTTATATAATTACCAAAAATAGAGCTTTTTTCACTCTAAACATTATTATTATTTTTTTTTTTACAATTTTATTAATATTCATATATTATTAGTATTCATTATAATTCTTGATTTATTCTATATTTATAATTTTTCCATATATTATTAATTATAATAATACTGTTTTTTGGTCATTTATAGTTATTATAAGTTCTATTTATACATTAAACAGGAGATTTCATTCACGCTAAAATTATTATCATTATTAAATTATTAATATTCATATATTTATTAATTATATTTATTCATTTATTTATTTTTTAATTTTTCACATTATCATATTACTGTAATTTATTAATTTATAGTTATGAACTGTATCATTTATACAATATAAAACAGGAGCTTTCTTTCACTTTAAGTGTTTATATTTATATAAGTATAAACAAAAACAACAACCTCCTCAAATGTGGCTCCGTGTGGGCGGAGCTCCAGCTGTTGACTCAAAAGGACGTCATGCTCCTCTAGCCACACCCACTTTCTGTCTGGTCTCCTCTCCGCCCACTGGAGTTGTGTGACTGCATTTACGCATCTCCGTGGAAACAAGAGCTCCGCCCCTCCAGGAATGAACACGTGACAACCAGCAGATGATACTTCAAAACTGATGGGCAGAGAAGAGTTACATTTGGAACTAGCATTACAGAATGTGTACGGCATACTATTTTTTTTTTAAGTAGTAAGTGAATTTTAAAAAAATAATTAATACTTTTATTCAGCAAAGATGCATTAAATTGAAAAAGAATACTGAAAAAAAAGCATAATGGTTTACAGAAAAATATGAACGAGCACAACTGTTTTCAACAATGATAATAATAAGAAATATTTCTTGAGCACTACATCAGCATATTATTATGATTTCTGAAGGATCATGTGACACTGAAGACTGGAGTAATGCTTAACATTCAGCTTTGCATCACAGGAATAAATTATATTTTAAAATATATTAAAATAGAAAACAGTTCTTTTAAAATGTAATAATATTTCACTATATTAGTGTTTTTGCTGTATTTCTAGCAAATAAATGCACCCTTGGTGAGCATATAAGACATCTTTCAAGAACATTAAAACCGCCCCCCAAACTTTTGAATGGTAAATGAAGGTGGGCTCAGTTCACCTGTGTTGAACAAATCCGAGGTGCAGCTCTGGGATCTCAGATTCTTCCAGAACTATAAAGCACAAACACTGTCATTGAGATCATACAGGCTTAGTTTGTTCAGGTTTCATCCACCAATGCAAAAAAAAAATCTCATCCAGAATACATTATGTAATAAAAGATCCTAAAAAAATCATATTTGTTTGATAAAAATGTCATTATAATAATGCAACGTAAACTAGACTAAAGCAGCAGCACCTGGGGTCACGTTGGCGATCAGTGGGGGCGTCGGTGGTCGGCCCAGCGGGTTGTTCCTCGTGTCCAGTTTGTCAAGCAGCGGGAGGGAGCGCAAACATTCTGGAACAGTCCTCAGATCATTACTCTGGATTACTAGCTGCCTCAGAGAGCGGAGAGACCCTGACAGAGAGAATTAGCCATCAGACAGTTAAACTTACAAAAGACAATGTCACAAATACTAGACTTTCCTTTCAAAAGCTGAAACCTCATTTAGAAATAGTTGTTTCTACGGTAGTTTGCATAGTATAAAACTATTTTCTGACACAAAGATAGCATCATGTAAGGCAGTAGACAGTCCTTTGGTGTTGTTTGGGACTCATCAGGACACATTTGCGTTTACACTACAAATCTAATAGTGTTTGAGTGGTTTTTGAGTTTATTTAGCTATAGCTTGAGGATAAAATTGTCTAACTAAATCTGCCAAAACCTCCCTTTGCAGACATCTAGGGACATCCTCATTTGGAAAAACAATGTATGCTGTACATAAAATAAATAATATTTTAAATTAATTATTAAATATTATTAAACGTTATTATCAAATATGTTTATTAATTAATTAAATTATTTATTTTTAAGATTTTTACCATTCTCGACATGCAAATAGCCTTAGATGCGAATAAATATGAAATGCTATTAAAATTATTATCAAATGTATATTTACCTATTTTTTTTAAGAGCATTTTTACCATTCTTGCCATGAAAATAGCCTTAGATGGCATAAAACAACTAGGTAAACAAATTATTCTAATGGTTAGTCTGTATTATTTTGCTTTGCTTGTATTTATTTGCTTTATATAAAACAATTAAAGCCTATCTTATGTCCTCATTTAACGAGACAGACAAAAGTGTGTGTGTGGTCCAGGTAAATCCTATGTTGTAGAGACCAAATGTCCCCACAAGGATAGTAACATTTTGATGTTTTTTTTTGGAAAATGTCAAAATGCAGAACGTTTGCTCTGAGGGTTGTGTTCAGGGGTAGGGTTAGGAGACAGAAAATACAGTCTGTCCAGTATAAAATTAATTATATTTATTCATTTATTTATTTTTTAATTTTTCACATTATCATATTACTGTAATTTATTAATTTATAGTTATGAACTGTATCATTTATACAATATAAAACAGGAGCTTTCTTTCACTTTAAGTGTTTATATTTATATAAGTATAAACAAAAACAACAACCTCCTCAAATGTGGCTCCGTGTGGGCGGAGCTCCAGCTGTTGACTCAAAAGGACTTCATGCTCCTCTAGCCACACCCACTTTCTGTCTGGTCTCCTCTCCGCCCACTGGAGTTGTGTGACTGCATTTACGCATCTCCGTGGAAACAAGAGCTCCGCCCCTCCAGGAATGAACACGTGACAACCAGCAGATGATACTTCAAAACTGATGGGCAGAGAAGAGTTACATTTGGAACTAGCATTACAGAATGTGTACGGCATACTATTTTTTTTTTAAGTAGTAAGTGAATTTAAAAAAAATAATTAATACTTTTATTCAGCAAAGATGCATTAAATTGAAAAAGAATACTGAAAAAAAAGCATAATGGTTTACAGAAAAATATGAACGAGCACAACTGTTTTCAACAATGATAATAATAAGAAATATTTCTTGAGCACTACATCAGCATATTATTATGATTTCTGAAGGATCATGTGACACTGAAGACTGGAGTAATGCTGAACATTCAGCTTTGCATCACAGGAATAAATTATATTTTAAAATATATTAAAATAGAAAACAGTTCTTTTAAAATGTAATAATATTTCACTATATTAGTGTTTTTGCTGTATTTCTAGCAAATAAATGCACCCTTGGTGAGCATATAAGACATCTTTCAAGAACATTAAAACCGCCCCCCAAACTTTTGAATGGTAAATGAAGGTGGGCTCAGTTCACCTGTGTTGAACAAATCCGAGGTGCAGCTCTGGGATCTCAGATTCTTCCAGAACTATAAAGCACAAACACTGTCATTGAGATCATACAGGCTTAGTTTGTTCAGGTTTCATCCACCAATGCAAAAAAAAAATCTCATCCAGAATACATTATGTAATAAAAGATCCTAAAAAAATCATATTTGTTTGATAAAAATGTCATTATAATAATGCAACGTAAACTAGACTAAAGCAGCAGCACCTGGGGTCACGTTGGCGATCAGTGGGGGCGTCGGTGGTCGGCCCAGCGGGTTGTTCCTCGTGTCCAGTTTGTCAAGCAGCGGGAGGGAGCGCAAACATTCTGGAACAGTCCTCAGATCATTACTCTGGATTACTAGCTGCCTCAGAGAGCGGAGAGACCCTGACAGAGAGAATTAGCCATCAGACAGTTAAACTTACAAAAGACAATGTCACAAATACTAGACTTTCCTTTCAAAAGCTGAAACCTCATTTAGAAATAGTTGTTTCTACGGTAGTTTGCATAGTATAAAACTATTTTCTGACACAAAGATAGCATCATGTAAGGCAGTAGACAGTCCTTTGGTGTTGTTTGGGACTCATCAGGACACATTTGCGTTTACACTACAAATCTAATAGTGTTTGAGTGGTTTTTGAGTTTATTTAGCTATAGCTTGAGGATAAAATTGTCTAACTAAATCTGCCAAAACCTCCCTTTGCAGACATCTAGGGACATCCTCATTTGGAAAAACAATGTATGCTGTACATAAAATAAATAATATTTTAAATTAATTATTAAATATTATTAAACGTTATTATCAAATATGTTTATTAATTAATTAAATTATTTATTTTTAAGATTTTTACCATTCTCGACATGCAAATAGCCTTAGATGCGAATAAATATGAAATGCTATTAAAATTATTATCAAATGTATATTTACCTATTTTTTTTAAGAGCATTTTTACCATTCTTGCCATGAAAATAGCCTTAGATGGCATAAAACAACTAGGTAAACAAATTATTCTAATGGTTAGTCTGTATTATTTTGCTTTTATTTGCTTTATTTGCTTTATATAAAACAATTAAAGCCTATCTTATGTCCTCATTTAACGAGACAGACTGTGTGGTCCAGTAACATTTTGATGTTTTTTTTTGGAAAATGTCAAAATGCAGAACGTTTGCTCTGAGGGTTGTGTTCAGGGGTAGGGTTAGGAGACAGAAAATACAGTCTGTCCAGTATAAAAATTATTATATATATATATATATATATGGAAAGTCCCCATAAAACATTTGTGTGCGTGTGTATGTGTGTGTTTGTGTTCTTCACCCAGAGTCTCCGGCAGCGCTTTGAGCCTGTTATTTGACAGCTCCAGTTTTTGTAAGTCCTGTAGTTGGCCGAGTTCATCTGGAAGTCTCTCCAGCTGGTTGAAGGACACATCCAGCTCCTCCAGCCTGCAGAGGAGGCCCACTCCCCGGGGCAGATCCTCCAGCCTGTTCCCCAGCAGACTCACCCGCCGCAGGGACACCAGCGCTCCCAGACCCTCCGGCAGACCCGTCAGCCGGTTATGACACAGCAGCAGCTCAGAGAGATGAGAGAGAGACAGGAGACAGGGAGGAAGAGAGGACAGACAGTTGAATGAGAGATCCAGGTGAACGAGGAGAGACAGAGAGGAGACGGAGTCAGGGAGAGAGGAGAGGAAGCCAGGGAGAGGGTCACCCTGAGGGTCATAGAAACGATGTCCTTGAGACAGAAACATAATAGAGAGAGAATATAAACACATGAAAAACGTTAGACATATAGACCAAAAACAAGATAGACTGACCGATAGTGAGACGGATGAATATATAAGCACAAAGACAGATGGATGGATGGATGGATGGATAGATAGATAGATAGATAGATAGATAGATAGATAGATAGATAGATAGATGGATGGATGGATGGATGGATGGATGTAAAAATAGATGGATAGATGGATGGATGGATGCATAGATAGATATAGATAGATAGATGGATGGATTTTATTTACATTCTCTGTTCTCTGGCATTCATCGCTTGCCTATGTCTCACATAGATTGTGACTGGTGTTTTGTGTGTTTAAAGAAGTTGAGCACAGATTCTTAACCTGAAATTCAATGTTCACCCATCTGTATATGTGTGTGTATATATGTGTTCACTCAAGTGTGTTTACTGCTTTTAGCAAACATCCATGTAGGTACACACATGCAAACAATAGTTGTGTGGATGGATGGATGGATGGATGCATAGATAGATAGATAGATAGATGGATAGATGGATAGATGGATGGATGGATGGATGCATAGATAGATAGATAGATAGATAGATAGACAGATAGATGGATGGATGGAAAGATAGATGTGTGTCTGTGTACCTCTGATAGCCAGAGAGCGCAGTTGTGTGAGTCGGGGCAGGACACCCAGTGCCCTCTCTAGCGCCCCCTCGTCCTCTGATCCCAGTCTGAGGTACTGCAGGCCTCTCATCCGTTCCTGAACACACTCCCAGAACACAGGGAGAACCTCTCCACCACCCCGATACACGTCCAGAACCAGCCGGCCCTCTGCCAGCACGCCATCCAGCCCCACAGACGGAGGAAGAGGAGGAGAGAGACAGGGCAGGGAGGAGGAAGAGGACGACAAGATGGACAGAGCCCAGGTATCCGTATGGTCCGAGGAAAGAGAGAATCCTAATGGTGGGCTTTCCTCCAACTGCGAGTTCCCAAAGAAACCTGGTAAAACCAGACCCACTTCCGTCCCCATCTTCGCTCCTCTTTCAGCTGAAAAACCATCAATATGTCCTCCTCCTCCTCTTTCTCCAAGATTTGTGGCCAGCCACACTTTCTCCTCTGCCTGTTCATCCTCTTCTCTCTCCATCTATTCCCTTTTTTCTTTTCTTCAGCCCCTCCTACAAACAACATATAGTGAGAAAAATGAAGGAGAGATGAATCTGGCACCTCCGTCTTCATCTTTCCATCACCGCGGTGGGGTCACATCTCTAGACTGGGCAGCCATGTTCAGACAAGCCCCTGCACTGGAGAGACAAAACATCAGTCAGAGAGAAAGAAAGGTGTTAATTGGAAACACTCAGAATCAATAAAACCGTAACAATGAACTGCACAGTGAGAAAAACTCAAGATCAGCACCTGAGCATCACCACTACTGAAAAATAATAAATAAACAAGTTGTGTCAATGCATAATTACCTTTTCAAAATCTATTAATTAATTAATTAATATATATATATATATATATATATATA
>NW_015548244.1:368865-371254 GCF_001515605.1 Sinocyclocheilus anshuiensis | reverse complement strand
TTTATATAAATATATATAATATAAAAAATCTGAATTAAATATAACTAAATATAACTAATTAAATATATTTATATAAATATATATAATATAAAAAAATCATTATTTCTAATATTTCTAACATCTAATATTTCTGATAAAATAATGCGAACACATTGCTGCTGTTTAAATGTTATCTACATAAACAGTGTGTATGTATATGTAAGTGATTGTGTGTACATGTGAACATAATTAAATGACCTTTAAATGATTATTGCATATTTAATTTCAGTGTATACATTATTATTATCCAGCTTACTGTCATTTTACTGCATTTACTAACTTTAGTTTTTTGTCAAATTTTAATTTATCACTTAGTGACAGTGGTGGTTATTACCATCTTATTGTATTTAGTAACAATAACTGCATTATCTGCGCTGTTTTAGAGGTAACTAACGTTATATTTACCATGGTAAATCACTGTAAAGGCACCATACTCATTCATTCCGTTGTGGCTTAAACTAAATCACAGCTGAATTCAAGTGTGTAACAACATTTACGAGTGCTGGGAAAAGACCTCACTGAGCCTTTATACAGAATAATAAGTTATATATCATTTTAACAAGTAACAAACTGACTGAATGATAAACACTTACACTGCTGGCGTCTGTAGTTTAAAACGATATACGGTCTCGCGAATTCTATAAAACTAACATGTTTAGAGCCAAAATGTCATCTTTATTTGATGCGTTTACATGTGTTAAATATAATAAGTTTACTTCCGTGTCTCACGCACATGTCTCGTGTTGTCACTCACCGCGGAACTTTGAGCAAAAGGCGGGAGGAGATTTCTTAAAGACACAGTGACAGCAAAGAAGTACACTTAAAATACGTGTTAATATAATATAATATAATGTAATGTAATGTAATGTAATATAATATAATATAATATAATGTAATGTAATGTAATGTAATATAATATAATATAATATAATATAGTATAATATAATATAATATCCTTCTGAGAATGATAAAAAAATTATTTTGTGAATTTTTTTTTTATGTCATTACATTGGTTGGAGCATAAGAAACAAATGGAGAATTTTTTTTTTTTTTATATATATATTTTAGTTGGACACCAGGACCAAGTTATTTAAAAAAAAAAATAGACATGAAAAGGCATGTATGGGCAAAAACAATGATTTCATTTTCATTATTTCTATTTTTTCATTCACCAATCAGTTTTTGGGTTTCAGGCTATTTTTAGCCAGACTTTGTACAAAGATGATTCTCAACTAAGTTATGAAGGACATAACATGGGTTGTATATGTTGTCCTATTGTCTTGTTTTTTTTTTTAATTTGGATCTTGAGTCTGTAATAAATATTGATTGATCAACAATGTTATTAAAGATATAACAGAATGATTTGATATACTATTTTACTTTATGGAATATGTGCGTAAAGTGTCCATAAATTGGTATTCCCATTCTACACAATGTATACATTGCATATAATTTGCATATTAATTTGTTCTTGGGGCAAGCCATAATGAAAAAGAAGTGTAATAATGGGAGTAATAACTTGGCAACATTTTCATAAGAATATATCATATTGCATATGAATATTGATCTGTAATTTCTTGTTGTGTTTCCCCAAAATGCCTGATTAACAGCCGTTTGTCCTGGTGTCCTCTACAGAAGACATGTATGAAAATCATGCCCTGTTTCATAACAAAAACTCATATTCCGAACTGAAACCCCATAGCATTTTTCTGAGATGTTTATTTACGTATATATTACGTTTATTTTCCGTAAGAGTGCTAAATTTGATCATTCTGTCAATATCAGATATATTTAAAGACCAAGGAGAAGGTGTGTTTATGATCAAACCTCATTTAATATCTCTAAAAAGCCCTGAATGTGCTCTGGACAAAACACCCAGACTTAAAACTGTGGCATGTAGGGTCTCAGAGAAATTCACTAACATATATAATGTCCTCTACAGAGTACCAGTAATATATAATATAATATAATATAATATAATATAATATAATATAATATGACTTACTTGCGGTATCTAATAGTCTGATTGTGGATGAGAGAATCATATGAAGCATTATTTTATGAGTGTCTTCCTCAGTCTGCTGTTGCAGTGTTTTTATGCATGTCTCAACATGTTCTGCTCCACCACCTGCTGAAGTGTGTGATTGGTTTATCCCACCAGGAATAAGGGGAGAATCCAGGATAAATTCCCCTCTCATGAGGTGAAGGACAAAAGTGAGGGATGAGATCTATTTTGATGGGAAAATTATGAATGGGGTGTGCCTGACAAAATATATAAATGTATTACATTTACATTTAGTCATTTAGCAGATGCTTTTATCCAAAGCGACTTACAAATGAGGACAATAGA
>NW_015548244.1:365546-368755 GCF_001515605.1 Sinocyclocheilus anshuiensis | reverse complement strand
ACACACACACATATACACACACACACACAAAGAAAAACAAGTAGATAGAATAGAAAGAATAGAAAGCTAGTTTTTGTTTTTGTTTTTTTAATAAAAATAAATAATAATAAATAAAGAATGCAGAGCCAGTGGTGGTTTTGTAGGCAAACATTAATGCCTTGAATTTAATACGAGGTGTATTAAAGTGACATGCATTGTCACTTTAATGTGTGACATGCATTCTTTTCGGCTCATTAAAGATTAATCTTGCAATGTCAGGCGGGTAGTATTGTATGCGTCCGTGTACAAGTGTTTACCAACCTTAAACACTGATGCCCATTGACCTGCAAGTTTTCCATCACTAACCCTTTAAAACCCTTTATTCCAACAGTTTAAGTTTTTCCCTATTATCAGCCGGACTATATCGGGTCTATACTTAACCGAGACGTTGAAATGATGGCTATTGCTTGCTGGGTTGCAATAGTCCAGCCTGGACAGAACAACAGCTTGAGCAAGGAGTTGTGTTGCATGTTCTGAAAGAAAGGGCCTGATCTTCCTAATGTTGTATAAAGCAAATCTGCAGGACCGGGCAGTTTTAGCAATGTGGTCTGAGAAATTCAGCTTATCATCAATCACAACTCCAAGGTTTCTAGCTGTTTTTGAAGAAGTTATGGTTGATGAGCCTAACTGGATGGTGAAATTTTGATAAAGTGATGGGTTTGTTGAAACCACAAGCAGTTCTCTTAGCCAGGTTGAGTTGAAGGTGATGGTCCGTCATCCAGCAAGAAATGTGTGTTAGACAAGCTGAGATGCGAGCAGCTATCTTCGGATCATCAGGATGGAATGAGAGGTAGAGTTGAGTGTCATCAGCATAGCAGTGATATGAAAAGCCATGTTTCTGAATGACAGAACCTAGTGATGCCATGTAGACAGAGAAGAGAAGTGGTCCAAGTACTAAAAGTATTAAAAAAGAAGAAGAAGTATTAAAAGGACGAAGTTTTACAAATCTGTTTTATGCCAAATCATATGCCCGTTTGTTTCATTGGTCTTCGGAGCAAATGTCCAATCACTGACCTCTCAAAAGTCTCCAAGAAAATATTTTCCTCGAGATTCTGTTTTGTGCCGTCCAAATGTGGGTTAAAGGATATAGTTTATGCTGTCATTTCACAACATCCTTTTTAGGAACAGAGTGAACAGAATAGTCCATTCACTGAGATCTAAAAATATCCACAGCAGCAAATCCAAAAACTCCACATCTCCAGAAATGTGAAAAATCCAGAAAATATGTCTGCATGCAGATAGTTTCAGCAGTGTCGTACAATTATATGATATATAATTTCATAATTTTATATATATATATACACACACACACACACACACACACACTGTGTATACAGTTATTATACATGCATGCAGTTTTTGTAAACTCATATTAATTGAGAGACTTCCAGCAAACAAAAATATGTTCAAAGAATTTTAGTTTTTTAGTTTAGAGCTTTATTAGAAATAATTTTTTGCTAATGTTCCCATCAAAATATTATTTCTGAATGTTCTCTGAACATTCAAAACGTCCAGGTTCTGAACATTCTGAAACAAATAGTAACAATTTAAAAAATGACAGACAAATGCAGGGCTGGATTAATGCACAGGCCTACCAGGCACGTGCCCTGGGCACTAGTCCAGAGAGGGCCCAGCCGAAATATGCTCCCGCGGACCGCCATTTCAACCGAGGGGGACCCAAGTCAGTGATTTCAGGGGGGCCTTTAAACCGGTCCGATTATAAATTATATCACTGACATTCAGTTTGTAAATGTTTGTAAATCATGCATAACTTTATAAACAGCTATATAACCATGATAAATGTGCTTTTGTACAAACAATTTCAGGAAAGATGCCCAGAAAATCAATTTGTGGAACTGTCCCACCTCTTGGATCGGACGAACACATTAGTTTTGTTCAATTGTAGTGTCAGCCTTGTGAACTCTAAACTCTCCGACATCCCAAACCTCAAAACACATGTTTATGCGAGAACGTTCCCATGTCCCACGAGTGCATGCACAACTGCACTCAAATAAAGAACATTGCAAACAAAACAGTACCGCAGAGTATTCTGTCCTCTACAGTCCCCCGAGAGGACATATTATTTAAACCATGTCATTTGGGAGGATCCCTGGTAAGATATGTTGTAAAACACTGTACAAAGGTGGAAAACACCATTCAAATAACATACAGTATATAGGGACGAGTTGTCACACTAACTGCAGGAAACCTGCTGTTTATTGACACTGATTAAAGAAAAAATACATTTTTTATATATTAAATACATATATAGATAAAAAATACATATCTGTACTTAATTTATTATTCGCTAGCAAACTTCAAACAATCGTGCAAAAATATAGATATTTAAATATGCTATATTAAATATTTTAAAAATCAAAATGATCTTGTCATTACAAGCTTAACATAAGTACATCATAATGAAATAAACAATAAAAATACATTCAATAACAAAACACAGCTGATAAGTACGCATTCCAGAGAAAGTGGATGGGGTCCATGAGCGCAGCCTCTCATTGGCTAATATTGCCTCAGCCACGCCCAGTTGTTTGTGACGGCGACGAACACGTCAAAACTCCGGTCACCGTACGTAAAGTTATTTAACAAGCCAGCAGAGAAACATCACGGTACATTCATTTTGCATTTCAAAATACCATAGTATCTCTGTGTTATACTATCTCTGTACCATAGTGTTTAATTAAAATCACAGTTTTCATTGCTAATGTATTTCACAAATAATTATAAAGAGAAATTTTGAAGTAGAAAGACTAAAATAGTATAGTCTTGTAAAATGTACTTCAATAATCTTTGTTTTGATTACAAACATTGCTACAGTGTATTTATTTATTTTATTTTTTATTTATTTTTAGTCATTTATCAGACACTTTTATCCAAAGCGACTTACAAATGAGGACAACAGAAGCAATCCATTGTAGTATTCAAACAACTAAAAACAGATCCAAAACTAAAAGCTAAAACTTTATAAATACTACCTATACACATTTTTAAAAATAAAGAGATTAAATAAAAATGACAAATGCATACAACTAAATTTCAAAACTTAACACTGAAATGAAAAACAAAAAATAAAGCTAAAAACAATTCAAAATTGTAAAGAACAAAAGGTATAAGAGTATAATAATGATTCTAACATAACACTAAGCCAAACA
>NW_015548244.1:361326-365420 GCF_001515605.1 Sinocyclocheilus anshuiensis | reverse complement strand
AGATTAAATAAAAATGACAAATGCATACAACAAAATTTCAAGATTTAACATTGAAATGAAAAACAAAAAATAAAGCTAAAAACAATTCAAAATTTTAAAGAACAAAAGGTATGAGTATAATAATTCTAACATAACACTAAGCCAAACACCAAAAATAAACAACTACATATATGTGTGTACAACCACACACACACACACAAACATATATATATATATACACACATTTATAAATTCAGTATATATATTATTTCATTTCCATTTAGTTTGTTGAAGTATTAAAATAACTCAAATTAAATCAAACTAAAAACTTAATAAAAGACCTTTAAATTATATTCAGACATAATTTAACTAAAATTAAAATAAATAACAAATACAAATAATACAAATTAAATGACAGTAGTTTCAGTAATCCTAAAAAATAACACTGCCAAACACACGAAATGGTTATAAAAACTGAAACAGAAGCGAAACAAGTAATAGGATATTATATATAGTGTATAAGAGCATGTTTATGGATATTTACCGTGGTGGAAGATATTCTTTGATTGAGGCACATTTCAAGTACTATAAAACATACAGAGATGTTAATACCATGGTATTTTTAGATTTACAACAGCACTGAAGTTAAAGTACCATAGCATTTATATGGTTCAGCAATGTACTTCCAAAAATACATCTTTAAAATACCATGGGAGCACCATGTCAAAAAAGTTAAAACTAAAAGTAAAACCATATAAAACATTTTTGTTACTAAATAAATGAAACTTTACCTGAAATAAAATAAAATTGAAAAAATTCAGACATAATTTAACTAAAATTAAAATAAATAACAAATACAAATAATACAAATTAAATGACAGTAGTTTCAGTAATCCTAAAAAATAACACTGCCAAACACACATGCTATAAAACAACAACTTACTTACACATAGTAAGAAATGGTTATAAAAACTGAAACAGAAGCAAAACAAGTAATAGGATATTATATATAGTGTATAAGAGCATGTTTATGGATATTTACCATGGTGGAAGATATTCTTTGATTGAGGCACATTTCAAGTACTATAAAACATACAGAGATGTTAATACCATGGTATTTTTAGATTTACAACAGCACTGAAGTTAAAGTACCATAGCATTTATATGGTTCAGCAATGTACTTCCAAAAATACATCTTTAAAATACCATGGGAGCACCATGTCAAAAAAGTTAAAACTAAAAGTAAAACCATATAAAACATTTTTGTTACTAAATAAATGAAACTTTACCTGAAATAAAATAAAATTGAAAAAAATTAAACTTATTTTTTTTCAGAGAGTTGCCAAAGCAATGTTTCTTGTTTACATTTAACTTGATGTATTAAAATAACTAAAAAAAGAAAGAAAAATGTATAAAAACTATATAGACACATTAAAAAAACAACAACAACAACAACAACTAATGACAAAATATACTAAAACTTTATCAAAAATGAAAATATAAAAGTAAAAACTCATTCAAAATATTTACAATAACTTTACAAGTATCTCAGTGAAACTAAAATAACACTGAGACCAAGGTACTTTTTGTGCATATGAGTACATCTCTCACTCAATATCATGGTATACATCGAAATGCCATGGTATTATTATCATCAGTTTCATCTTGTCTGTGTCCATATATATTTAGTATCTATGTCAAAGATTACACTTCTCGTGTGCAATGGCACAACATCCACCTGTTGCTTATTGACAGTGTGCGATCACTGACTGCTCTCTTTCTGGTCCTGTGGCAGGAGAAGCGGGTGCCGGCATCATTGATGTGGCTAAAGAAGCCCGAAAGCGCTTCCTGGGCCCCATGCACCCCTCCTTCAACCTGGTGAAGATCATGCGGACCATACTGTATCACGTGCTGCCACCCGACGGCTACAGCCGGGCCACCGGCCGCCTGGGCATCTCTCTGTCCCGTGTGACTGGTGACACACTTCAACACCAATGAGGAACTCGTGCAAGTGCGTGCTTAAACACACACATAACACGCATATTCATTAAAGCCATAAACGCAAACTAAAGTATGCAGTAGGTTTAGTGAGAATCAACTTGCATGACCTCCTAATACCCAGCTGTAAACAATCATGGATTCATGATGTTTACAGTAAATGCACATGACTTAGATCACATGATCTTATGGTTTCATGTCCAAATCCCTTGTGTGTGTGTGTGTGTGTGTGTACAGGCGTGTATATGCAGCACTTACATTCCCGTGTACTGTGGCCTGATCCCTCCAACCCTGCAAGGAGTGGTAAGTATCCAGTCACCATATAATTACTCATAATTAATTTACAGCTGCAATATGATCATTCCCTCTGTGCTCACTTCATTTTTGCAAGCAAGCAAAAACGTGCAAGTCGTCGTGTGCTTGTTCCAAATCTCACCAAATGTGCACTACTGCTGCTGGTCGACTAAACAAAGATGCAGCAAAATTATTTCTTCATTTTATTAAAAAACTATATCACACATTAAAATAAAGTTTGCATTTAATGTGGTGCAATTTAGTTACAATGTTAATTTGTTTAAAGCATGGCACATTGTCAATTTAGGCTCTGATTTATTTATTTAGAATATGATAAAGTGATTACAATACCGTTCAACCGTTTATGTGGGTCAGTAAGATTTTTTCTTTTAAAGAAATTAATGCTTTTATTTAGCAAGGATGCATTAAATTGATCAATTGTGACAGTAAAGACATTTATAATATTAGAAAAGATTTGTATTTTCAAATAAATGCTGTTCTTTAATTACTTTAAATTCATTAAAAAAAATGTAAAAATGTATCATAGAATGATTTCTGAAGGATCATGTGACACTGAAGACTGGAGTAATGATGCTGAAAATTCAGCTTTGCATCAAAGGAATAAATTACATTTGAAAATCTATTCAAATAGAAAACGGTTATTTTAAATTGTATTTATATTTTAGAGTATTACTGTTTTATTTAAACAAATGCAGCCTTATTGAGCATAGGAGACTTCTTTTAAAAACAATAAGAAACCATTTTTTTTGTATGAAATTGTATGTGCAATCCAAAGCATATTGAATTTATTGATTTATGTTTATTCATTGAATGTTTGATGCAGGTCACGTTTATTACTTATTATTATGGGTTTGTTTAAATCACTCACTCAACATGAGCAATGGTGATACGGCACTGAAATAGTGAACACCACTAAATCAGGACGGACATCTCTCTAAAAGGTTGCTAGAATGCTGTGAAAGCTTGCGAAAGCAGTACTTCTGTTTTTAAAAAGTTGCGTGTTGTTGGGAAATGCAGACCTTCTGAAGTCATTGATGCTTTTGTAGAGAAAGACGTTGTTTTCATTTGGATTCAGATGTTGTGCCAGGATAAATATGTTTTGGATGTAAAAGCAGTGAGTAGAGCGATTGTTTACCTTCTCTCTCTCATTTCCCCACTGTTCGGTGACCTTCACCAGCTTTCTGATCTTTGCTCTAGTTCTTGTGTTTTTCCTTGAATTTTGTATTGTTTGTGTATTTTTAAAGGGGTCATATGATGCGATTTAAATTTTTCCTTTCTCTTTGGGGTGTTACAAGCTCTTGGTGCATAAAGAAGATCTGTAAAGTTGCAAAGACTAAAGTCTCAAATCCAAAGAGATATTCTTTATAAAAGTTAAGAGTCAGCCACGCCTACCTAAAACGGCTCGTTCTAACACGCCCCCACATGTCTACGTCACGATGTGGGAAGATTTGCATGACGCCGCCCAAATGTTCACGCAAAGAAAGAAGGCGTAACTTTTATTCTCGCTGTAGTATTGTTGTTGCCGCCGCCATGTCGTGAAGGCACTGTGTGTTTCGTTGTGAAAGCTAAACTACTTTGTTTGGTCTTCCAAAAGAGGACGATATCTGCTTCGTCATGCCTGGAGCTGATCCGTGCTGGTCGCTGAGGAAATACATCAACTTCATGCTGTGGATCGCCGGATCGGCTTTCACCGTGGACGAAGCGGAGTCCAGCCCGGGGTCGTCACATGTGGTTGCCGCAAGCCCTCCCACTGTCGCTCACTCAAGCCCGCCGTGTGTGACGCTGTGTTTCGTTGTGAAAGC
>NW_015548244.1:358761-361270 GCF_001515605.1 Sinocyclocheilus anshuiensis | reverse complement strand
ATGTGAAAAATAATGTGTTTTTTGAACCTTAAACCGCATAAACACATTTCATTACACCAAATACACAACATAATGTTCTTTTTAGCAGCATCATATGACCCCTTTAAACGGCGCTTTCTCTTTTTCTTATTGTTTAGGTTTTCCGCTTCCTATTAATTTGTAAAATATTTAAAAAATACTTAAGGAAAATTAAGTCTATTTTTAGAACCATTAGAATTTTTGCATTGTGGCATTTTCATTAAAATTAAATACTTCACAATTTAAATAATGTATAATTTTTTGCAATACAGTACAGAATTTGAGGGACAAATGTGGTTAATTGTCATAAAAATAATGTCACGACATTATATTCATTAAAATTAAATACTTTACTGTTTAAATGTATAATTATTTTTTTCTCACTTTACATTAATGAGAATCTGAGAGAAATTTGATTAATTATCAAGAAAATAATGATACAATATTATTATTATTTTTTTCAATTTAAATTTTTTTTTTTTACAGTACAGTAAAGGGAATTTGACAGAAAAATGTGGTTAATTATCATGAAGTTACTTTCATTAAAATTTATATTTTTTCTAATATTAATTCTAATAATGTATAATTGTTTTATTCTCGCATGACAGTAATTAAAAATTGAGGGGAAAATGTGGTTAATTATCACGAAAATAATGTCACAATGCAAAAGCTTAAATTTCTTTATGCAAAATATAATTTCATTTTTTTTCGCTTAGTTTTTTGGAGATTTACTCGTTCTGTTTCCACTCATTTTTATGTTTGTTAGTGGTTGTTATTGTGCTGTGCAGCTCTAAATAATTTTTTTTTTAAAACCAACTCAATCTCATTCAGTGTCTCATTTGACACTATAAAAAAACTGCCAGTGATTTGCATCTGAAGTAGAAGAAAGGAGTCAAACAGTTGAAGTGGCTGTGTTTGTGGAGTTAGATCATGTGATGTCAGATCAGTGAGCTGGTGTTCATAAATCATTTTGGCGCGTGGCTCGCCTTCCCTGCGTCCTGTGCCAGTGAGTGAGTCAGTGTGTGTGTAGGCTGGGATTACTGTATGTTTGCATATGTGCGTTGGCTGTGTGTGTTCTGACAAGAATCCCAAATAATGTTTGTGTGTGTGTTTGTTGCGGCAAATCTCAGTGCTCTGAAAGCTGCTGTTCTTTCTACTGTTCTGCCTGTTAGCAGCACTGCAGCACAACATGCAACCCCAATCTATAACAAAGAGTGAAAAATTTAAGGGGGTCTGAATACTTTCCGTACCCACTGTATCTGAATGTTTTAATATTCACAACTATTCTTTTTCAAGTGTTTGCATAGAGTGAGAAATTAAGCAAAATAAGAATAATAAATTGACAAATAATTAATAAACAAGTAATAGTAACAAAAATATACAAATGACATTAGATTAAATTAATAGTGTTTAATTATCTTCCTAATTTATATATATTGTTTTGTTAAATTGATTGTTTCGTTTTTAGTTAGCTGCACTCTGCAATTAAATTAAATGTCAACAGTAAACTAAACAATAAAAAAATGAATGAACAATAATAAACCAGTAATATTAACAAAAATAAACAAATTGAATTAAATTATTAGCGTTGTTATTATCTTTCTTATTTATTAATTTTTATTAAATAGATTGTTTAGTTTAGTTAGCTGCACTCTGAAATTACTAAATTAAATTAATTTAATTATTAAATTTAATTAAAGATTCAATTAAAAATGAAATTAAATGTGGATAGTAAACTACACAATGTATTTAACAAATTGAATAAACAATAATAAACAAGTATATTAACTAAAAAATACACATTAAATAAAATTAAGTTAAGTATGTTTAATTATTGCTTAATTACATTTTTGTTAAATAGATTGTTTTCTTTAGTTAGCTGCACTCAGCACTGAAATGAAATGAAATCGCAGAGTAAACTGAACAATGTATTTAACAAAAATGAATAATAATAAACAAGTAATACAAAAATACTCATTAAATTAAATTATTACTGTTTAATTCTTCTTTTTCATTTTTGTTAAATAGTATGTTTTCTTTAGTTAGCTGCACTCTGCAAAATGATATATGTGTACCATTTTATAAATATATTCTATATATAGTTTGTTAGGCAACTACAGTGCAAACAGAGTGAACAAGTAATATTAACAGATGAAATAAAATAAAAAAACGAAGTGAGTGGCAAGCAACACATTTAGGAAAATAGGATTAATTAAATAAGTCATTTAAAAGAATAAAAATAAGACGATCTCTGTGTCTTTGTCTCTCAGCGGTACGTGGACAGTGGCATCAGTGATAATTTGCCTCAGTACGAGCTGAAAAACACCATCACGGTGTCTCCATTCTCAGGAGAAAGTGACATCTGCCCGCGAGACATCAGCTCAACCAGCATTCATGAGCTCCGCTTCACCAACACCTCCATTCAGTTCACACTGGCCAACCTGTACCGAGTCTCCAGAGCACTGTTTCCACCCGATCCGCTGGTAACACA